>NC_064883.1:7464788-7714788 GCF_929443795.1 Astur gentilis | reverse complement strand
ATCATTTATATAGATGCTGACCTTAGCTACAGCAGCAACAGCTATATCTGAAAAAGGGGACTAGAGATGAAAAGAAGCCTCTTTCTTATGTACTTGTCTCCTTATATGATACTTATTCTTTCAACACATGGGCCATTTTTGTAGACAATTTGACAGCATGTATTAAAGGTTTATCATATGCTTTTCATATTCTTTTAGAGAATTATGATAAAGTACACATATTCAGTGAAGACAAGTTTTCCTTCCAGAAGAATTGCAACCTGACTGTTCTGGACCGGAACAACTATCCTTTGGCAGCAGATTATTGCTTCATTTTGGTATTTTAATGCCTACCCTGTACAGTTTGCCCAATCATTATCACAGAATGGCGTGGATAGCACTTTTACTGATAAACAAGAAAGCAGTACCTTTTATGAAATCACATGTAATAGCATTAACATCTCCAACACGATTAGTTTAGGTTGAGCTATTTCTCCCACACAGTGCTATAAACCAGCTAGGTCTGTTGTAATACATGCACTGATAGAGGATGCTTATTTGATGAATTCCATTTTATTACTCATCCTCTATGAATCTTGCTTTCCTTCTTGCAGTCCTTTTTGTAAGAATCCCACTTCTCTTACTTGAAACAGCCATTTGCATAAACAAAAAGCTTCACTCTGATGCTACTACATGATTATCTGCTGTTCACATTTCCACTCCCAGGGTTATTCACACTGCCTAATTTAGGCTGTTTTAAGACTTCTAAGTCAAATGAGACTTTACAGACTAAAATTAGAGGCTGAAGTTGCTTAGACAGTCAAGGAGAGAGGCAGGTGCCTTCATGGAGGAGATTCAGTACTCTTCAGTCTGATACCTGAGGCAGATCTGATGAAATGGTCAAGAGCTGAGAAATGACAGTATGCCGCTGTTGGCTGCACCCACTATCAAAGCATCCATACCAACATATTTTGCTAGAACTGTGGATTTTGCACCTTATCTTTCAAAATCTATTTATAAAGTCAAACATGAAAACAGAATTATTCTGGAAGCTATAAATGGCCCTGATATTCCAAAGAAAGGTAGCGAGTAAAGCTGAAGCTCTGCTAGGCACTGCAATAAATTGGAAGTGATGATTCAAAACTCTCTAATGGCCATAAGAAAGCCTTAATGCAAACACACTGCTTTTATTATGTTCCAAAAGAAACGAACAAAAATTCTCAATGAAAGATTAACTCCAAAGAGTATAAACTATTTTAAACCCAAAATTCATTCTACTGTATTTCAAAATTCTTTTTTTTTTTCCTTTTTTTCTTTTTTTTTTAAAAGGAATGTTATGAACCACAGTATTGGAAAATGGGGTAATTTTGTTGCGTAAGCAGCCTTTCTTAAAGAACATTTCAATGACCCAGTTATGTCTCTGTTTTATTTTTGTAATATTTTTATATGAACTAGGATAAGACTGCAGTTAAATGCTGTTCTTCAATTTATTTTTCCATCTGCTTTTAGCTGCAGGATAGCATATTTTATCACATTTGATATACAGGGTCAAAGGAATAAAAAAATTAACCCTGTATTTTTGCATAAAATGTATAAATAAATTCTGATGGTGCAAGCTCAGCAAGTGGAATATTTTTACTAGTTCTATCTTGTGATAATGGTTTTGTAATCACTTATATTTCAGCCACTAACAATTGAATGCAGTTTTCCATGTTATTAACACAGTTCTACAAATCACAGGGAAAAATCCAGTATCTGAGCAAAAGAGGATAAAAGGTCACATTTTCAGAAGGTAATCTTTTCACACATACAAGAGGCAATAGGCCAAGTCATTTAGCTTTTCCTAGCTAATCAAACTGCACAATTTCAGCATAGTGGTTCTTTTTAGATGTAGGTGGTGATAAAACGATCCTCGGCTTGGGAACACGTCCAAGATACATACACACTCCCAAACACCTCCCCCTACTCACCCCACCTCCAGTTGATTTGAACACAGACATATTTATCAATACTTTTTAAGGTAGCAACCATGCTGATGGGGACAATTATGAAACAAGAGAGAGGTCACAGTAAATCCAACTAGGAGTATGTGACCAAAGTTATGCTGGGAAAAAACAAACTAGTGTCAGCATCAAGCATCTGTTGCTGCTGGTGTGTGGACAAAGCGAGTGCCAGAACAAGAAGGCAGTTTTGTAGATCTACTGTTTGTCAAGTCGCCCACTGAAGCAAGCCTTGAAATCAGTGTGTGTACTGCGGCCATCTGTTTACTTTTCACTAGCAAAACTCTGACTCTTACCATTTCTTTGAAGCCATGGTCAATGTCAAGAAACAGGTACAGTTCTGATGATTGTGCATGTTTTTTTAACTTGGCAAGGGGACAAAAGGAAGGAAGAAGGAAAACAGAAGTACATAATTAGCTTAAAAAAAAGGGGGGGGGGGGGATGACACGGGACAGACGGACTACAGGAAAGGGATCTTCATTTATTCAGGTGTATTATACCCCAAAGGGATTAGGCTATCAAGGTCCCAAGAAAGCAATCAGTGAAAACAGAAAGACTAGCCTGGCACAAAAAAAGTGATCTGGTTACTTCGCTTTGTAACAGAAAGCTTCTGAACTGACCTGGACTTAAGAAACTTGTCTCTGCCCTCTTCCCTCCAGTGACCAAAGAAGAGAATAGTTCAAATGATCTATGATAAAGTGCATTTTAAAGCTCAAATACTCTCAAATCACCAAATACCACACTGCTAAATTCAACTACTGATTAGTTTCACTGTGCAGAACCTACCCAGAGAAAGCCACAGTCCATTTACCAACGTTGTTGATGCAACATCTCACATGCATATCTACTGAATGTGTAGAGATTTTAAGGCTTTTCTTTTTTTTTTTTTTTTTTTTTTAAGAACCAACATATACATGCTTCAAACTGTACTTACATCTAAATACAATCTTATTTAGTTGTGTACCTTCTTAATTTTCTCCCTGTTTTATTTGTGTCATGTATCTACTTCTATTTCCCCTCCTTTTTCAGGAGCCCCACAATTTTTGACAGATTTTTCTTTGAAAAACTTTCAGGCTTTCTCTTTCCCCCTTTTTATCTTTCAAAACTCAGAGAAGATGCCCCTTATTTTCACTTTTTCTTTTCCTTTGTCCCAGGTCTTAAAAAGGAATATTTAAATTAGAACCCCAAAATAGCACAGGTTAGATACTGTATGATCTATGTATTTGTGCGCATGGCTTATAGTGTCGGCTGCCCTGCACTAATTCCATTAAAACATCCTTAGACAGACATATGGTATACAGAACTAATCAATCTAGGTAAGATAGGTTGTGTGATAAAGGTCATGCTGTGTCAGCAGTAGATATTACCAAAGATCTGGAAAACTGTTCACATACCAGGTAAATGTGTATGGTATGATTTCTCCAGAATTACAGAACTCTGAAAAATCTTCATTAGCTTTTACATTTAAATGCTTGCTAGGTGTGGTAGAGGTATACACACATGTATTTTGAAAGCTGCAGTCAACAAATGGGTGTATGCTGTTTCTTTCAACCCTTTGAAATTTACTTGAAAATGAACCGCAGATTTTCTGCGGATGCTAATGTTTTTACAATTCAGTCAGGTCTTTCACTTCTGAAACAACTGCTCCAGACAGTACTCGGCAGATAAAAGAGATGCTGCTCTTTAAAAGTCTTATGTACAACATTTAGACAAAAAGAAAAAAGATGTAAGCTTACTGTCATGTGGGTAGTCTAAGAGGCTATAACTTTGGAGAAATACAAGAAGTACTATGTCTTCCTCTAAACAAAAAGAATGTACCTTTTGGAGTTGTTTAATTTCAGTATTTCCATAGAACACATAAAGAGTAATCACCAAAATTAGTGAAATGTTTCAAACTTCTTATTCCACAGAATAACCTGACGAAAGCAGACCACTCACTAATAAAGTGCAACTTAATAAATCATGTGAAATCTTATTTTGTTCAAACCCTTACTAACTCCTAGCACCATCTGTTACCATCAAAACTATATGACAAGATATGATATATAATTAATAGGTAAACAACAATCTAATTAAAATGGACAAATACTCCATGTTCCTGCCATTTGGGAGCTCTAATTACAGACTAAATTTTAAGCTTGAATTAAATATTTAAGCTGGAAAATTAACTTTCCTTCTCGAGCCTTGAATACATTAATACAGATATGTGAAGCGACTTCCTGATGGGAACTTAAACATGTAATTTAGTTTCATCAAAGCAGTTACTAATTGTTAAGCAGCAGTACCTTACCATATGTACACAATAGCTATTTAGAGCCAAAAAGGTGGTTTTAAAGTACCCCTCTGCAACCCTTTTCTGACATAAATATAAAATGTATATACAGCACAGCAGTTTACACTACACACTGAAAATAAATTACATAGAGACTTCAGCTTTCAATGGGTCTTAGCATGCATAAGTCTGAATAGATCTAGATAAACAAATGCATATTTTTGCTGCAGAAGAAACTAAAGAATGTCTAGAAAAGCTAAGCTATTTTTACATTCTTCTTACTTGTAGAATTTTGAACTTAAGAGTAAAAATATGCAATTTGCCTGAGCCATCTAGTAAAACAAAATGGTGAAAAAACCAGGTATTTCATCTAACTTAATAAGATGATTTAGATTTTCTTAAATACTAACGTCAAAGGGACAGAAATATGAATAAAGTGGAGAACAGCATTACACAAAACATTGTTAAACAGGTTCTAAGTATGCAAGTGGCTAAAATTTATCTAAAATTAATGCAGCACAGTAGATATTACTGTATTAGGAATCTAAAAAAGTACACTAAGATAGGAATTTGGAATATTTGCATTCTGACCAGTACTTGGATGTTAGATGTTCAACAGTGCCCACTGCTCAACAACACACTTCTCTATTTCAGAAAAAAAAAATATACTCTGCTCTTCTTGCAAACCACAATGCTTTCCAAATACCGCTGAGTCGAGCCACCTTGGAAAGCATTTCCCTCATCTTATGGATACAGAAAGTGAGGCACAAGGACGCTAGGTGACACCCACAACCATATGTCAAGGCTTCAACAGTGTAAAATACTCCACGTGTATTGAACACTATGCTCTTCCGTGTTCACGTGGAACTTTAAGGGACGGCAAACAAAAATTTCAGTATGGTTTCCCTGAAGAGTTGGCTCTTACAGGCTCGAGTCGGGGATATGCGTGAAACAAGAATCCAAATTTCTTGAGGTTCAATATTCTCTTCTAATCCTATACTGTCCTTCCACACAACAGAAATACATCTGACTTGCTTTAACTTAGATTCAAATACAGAAGAGCAGGACACAATGTTAAGAATAGTGCATTTTTTCTTTTTAAGTATCCTTGAGATGGTATGTTACTTATACAGTGAGGAACAGAACATGAAGACATTTCATCCATCCATCTAACCTTAATAATTTTTATTTGCAGCATAAATACAGATGACAGATGAATTACTGGGCCATGACTTCATCAAGGCATTCTAGTGACATCAAAACCACACCTCTAATAGTTTGTGATGTCACGACAAACCCTCAAGGGATTTCTCATTCCATAACTCAGAAGAACATGGCAGCTTCTCCATTTATGTAGTTAATGGACTGGAGTCCCAGAATATGCTTTAGGACCTACTCTGCTTCTACCGCTCCCTCACTGCTGTCCTTTGTCCCATTTCTACAATACAGTTTTAATTCTACTCTTTGTACGTGATAAAAGTAGAAGGGCAGTTTACAATAATCAAGCTGGTATTTTCAGTTACACAGACTCTGATACTGTTCTTTATACAGAGCTTTAGACTGTACTTGTACTATGTAAGCAAAATTTACATTTTAAATTTACTGAATCTTTTAAATATTATAAGCCACTTATTTTAACAATAGCCATGTCTCCACCATACTTTCATAATAGTCTGTGAAGCTACTTAAAAATGATTAAATAATTCCTTAGCAGTTAAAAGGATTAAAATCTTCCTTCCTGGACAAAGCTGACTTGGAACTTAGGTACTATAAATATCTTTTAGAGCTTTACTTATATGAATTTCATCCATGTCCATCCATCCATCCATCCATCCATCATTTTACCTTTGTTTTTTTCAGCAGTACTCCTGAGATACTTAGCTCTGAGCAGGCCCATAGCTTATGTTCCAATCGATATTTTCCAAGTGATTAAGAGTAGGTAGTCTGTATAGCACCCATACGCTATTGCGTTAGGTGCTGAAAACAAGCACGGACTCCTCTAGCCATACATGCTTACTTCATTCGACCAAGCTAACTGGACAGGAACACTGTACAATCCTGTCGTTTCAAAGTGGAAATGCTGAACAGTGCTGATGAGAGCAGAAAAAACATGTTTTCTCCCAAGACCAAGCAGGGAATGAAATGCATACAGCAAGTGAAGAATCTTCTTGTGGTGGACACAAGATGTAACAAAGATACCCTTTGCTACCTTGCAGCCATTAAAATCTATCTTCTTTTAATTACAGTTGGTTAGGTTTGAGTCACCCCGATTACAGGGAAAGACGGCTGCTAGGCAAAACCAAGTACCAAGTTCTGGGGAGCACTATCGTTCCCTCTGCAGTCCAAGATACAGGCATATTCTTTCCAGGCCTATTTATAGACCATATTGTACTGTACATGTGCCATGGATCCTAATGTGAGGAAAATTATATAGATATTCAAAGCATGACATATTGATTCAACATATTGAACGGATTGTTTTTTCCTCTATTTATTTAAATGATTATAATAGTTTATAGTGAGCTTAGCCCTTGAGACAGATGGTTGTAAACTCAAAATTTAAGTTTTAAATAACTGTATTAAAATGAAGTAAATGATTTTATCCACCCTCCTCATTAGAAGGAGAATGAATTTATCTAAACACAGTCTTTAACCCTCTCCTGAGTTGTTTGTGACTATTTATCAAAGAAAGTGAACTTCCTAAATTGTTTCTGCTGATGAATTTGCAACTCATTTACTGGAATTTTAAAATGTGTCTCATTAAAATGTGTCTGGTACACATAATATTTTTCTACACTGTGTTGGGCAAAAGTAAGCTTGGTTTTAGGGCAAAGAAGGGAATTCTACAATAATCCATTTTGAAAAGAGCCTTAAACTGTAAGTCTACAGTTTATATCTCATCTAATTCTTTCCAGGAGGAAATTTCTAAATTGCTAGGCACAAAAGCATAAAGTAAAAAACTCCATCCATAACTCATGCAAGTGAACAAAACAGTTTTTCCTTAAAGACCACAGCTCTACAAGAGTTTTGCTTGTGAAAAATATTGAATATTTATACAAGTTTTATCCCTTTCCGTCTCCCAATTTTTTGAGCATCCTTTTTGTCCTTTCCCTCTTAGCCCTCCGTCATTGCACTTTATGCTGACTTCTGAGTTTCACTGCTAGACAATGTCAAAGGAGAACAGGTCATTTTGCAAGCCACTCGGTATTTAAATATGATAACTAAACTTCATGTCACTAACTCCATTTGCATCACTTAAAAAATATGCATTGATAAACGTGTTACCCATCCAAGCCTGATGATCAGTCCGAGCCCTGCACAAACCAGTTAGACTTTCATTGGGTACTTCTAAGAGATTCACAAAAGGTGGATGTACGTCAGCAAGTGGTAACGGCTCAATGTGGGCAGACAAGTAGAATGAAACAGTTAATGCTGAGGACCAACATTCACGTAATACATCTTTTAGGGGTTTTAATTTGGACTGGTCATGTTCAGGACCAAGCGCCCACTAGCAGCTGTTGTAAAAGAAGTTCATTTATACACTGCTGGTGTGCAACTTCTGGTTTAGCTTAATCCAAAAGAAATCAATTTTCCCAATGCTGGCACTACTCTGCACTATGAACACAAGTACAGTGGGGACAATCTGCTTCAAAGATACATTCCTGATCCAAACTAAAATGCTAACCTAGGATCACACCAGGAAAATCAAACCTGCTTTCAATTAAATTGGTTACTTAAGGGTGCACAGAAGAGTCCACTAAAACATTTTTGGGGAGCTTGCAAATAGAAAGAAGGATCAACACTTGCTAAATTAGATCAACAGTTTCTCATGCTATAAAGCTGCTGGGCAAAGACCAACATCTCACTTAAAGTACCACTGGCCTCCCTTCACCTTTACTTTCAGCAGGCAGCAGGGTGAGCACATGGCGGGTCCACGAGAGGTTAATGACCATTCAGTAAGATGTCAGACCACAAAAGCGGTGAATATTTTTTTAAGCCTAGCTAGTGCCATTTACCAATCTGCAATTCCAGACTAAGTATTGCTCTAACATTTTCACAACCATTGCTAAGTGAGTGAAGAAGCTTATGTGCCTGTGTTTTAGGTTGTTGGGGTTTTTTTAGTAAGTGAAAACTAAAAAAAAAAAAAAACCAAAACAAAAGAACCCCCAAACCCAATCAGGTTTAAGAAACCAGATTCAGTGAGATATTTGATAAAGATGAGACCTTTTTGCTTTGGTACTTAAAGGCACTGATTAGGGACAACAACATACTTTAGAGTAACTGTGAAAACCCTGTCCTGTTAAACTAATACACCAAATCTGAAATATTGTAGCAAAATGACAGTTTCACTACGTAAGATTAAAAAGACTACAAAAGAAACAGCAGAAAACTTACAGAGAGCAACTATTACAAAAATTAAGGTAGTGTGCTATCCTGTTACTTTTGAAGTTCTTCTATTTTTGTACAAGTCTTCTTAAGGACATCACACCACGTACTTTCAGGTTACTTTCTCAGGATTTTGCACAATTCCCAGTATGGGCCAAATACTTGGGCAAAAAAATATTTTCTGACAGGCTTTCAAAAGCAGCATCTCTACTGTGTGCATTTAGACCCATACCTGAGCAAAGAAGATGGAGACCTCCATTATAAGGCTTAGCAAGTGCTTCTTAGCATTACTCTGCATTCTCCCATTATCTTTCTTGAGTACCACTGAGGCACAATCTGAATTGCCAGAGAGATGTTTTCAATAATAACTGCTCACTTGGGATGGTCTCTTTTTACATCCGGTTTATCTCCCCCGACTTCAAGAACCCAATATGCAAGTCTTATTCATAAGTTACTTAATTCAGTATTTTTTGTAATTATTTAGGAGTTTCCTGAGATAGAATATAGATTTTCTTTTAGATATACAAAGACAGAGTCCCAAAAATTCAGAAGTTAATAGATTCCAACACTATGCAATAATCTTGAGTTCCACACTGGTTAGAGAATCTTGGTCAACAACACAACTGAATTAGGTTACATGTTTAATTAATTATTTAAAAGAAATAATATAATAGTAAATAAAACTGTGAGCCATTGGCTATGAATAAATATGTTCTTTCAAAAGGCTACTAAAAATTCCTCATAGTAATTATTATTAATAATAAACTATTTGGCTAAAGGAGTAATCACTGTCATGGATCACAAAATAAGTGACACAAAATGAAGCGCAAAATATTCATGTAAGGAGACGAACTAGATATACAAAACTGATATTGTACACGAATTGCTTTTGGGTACAATTATCTTCCTCACATGTTAATATAATTTTGGCATCTTATTATATGTTTTATCCCATGGGGAATTTTAATTCAGAATCACAATTATCAGTAAACTTTCTTCAGAAAAACTACCAGTCTCCCTTCCTAGCCTGATTTCATACAGTCCTGCAAATAGCAACTGTTTTTATATATCCTGTGGTAAATCCAGTGACAGATACTGTGCAGGAACAGTTTAGAGCATACATGTTCCCTATAAGGACAAACATTTCCTTTCTCTTGTTTACCATGCCACACAATTTATAACAACTTTCTATTATATGGTGTCACTCAGAACATACAGTACCCATTTCATATTGATTAAAAAGTGTTTGAAAACATTTTATCACAGTTTAAAATACAGCCTGCATGTTTAGCTCCATTTTTGATATCCACAAATATAACAGATATTAAGCGTGGAAGGCATGATGAGTAGATCATAAAACAAATACTTTGACCAAAACCACAGGGCATTCTCTGCCTTCAATCAAACCACAGCAATTAATATGAAATTCTAAATACAGAATATAATGCCACATAAATAGTACAACAGCCAAGTCCTGTCTAAGAAGCCATATGTTTTTTCCCATTGTTCAAAAAAAGGAGATGACTTCCCGTCACTTATGTTTCTGATTAGCAAGGTGATTTATGCCACAATCACTAAAAATGCCAGCAAGTGAATGAGAAAATGCATAGTGACTGCACCAGATGTGCACAATAAACAGGAATCCCATTGTAATCTCTGGTACTTAGTTTATATGAAGGTAATGTAAGAAACACTCTTGGATATGGCAAAGTCACTCTTTTTTTACATTTGACTATAAATGATACGAAATAAATTGTGTGTTTTATACTTTATGGCATGCATACATTGATAAATTAGGTACAGTTTTGTATCCCGACTTATCTACAAGACAAACCTGGCTAAGATCATGGGGATTAATTGCTTCAGAAGTGTGAAATGCAGCTTTTCCATTCTTTTCTGCACACTCAGTGAAGAAACAATGATTAATCACTGTTTAACTATTCTCTTGAGGATCTACAAGATTGCCAAAGCAGGACTTATCCTCATAAATCCAAAAAACACAGGTTTAGATTTGTTGCCAACAACTGAAAGAACATGAACTTAAAGCCATTCGTTATCAGATTAAAACAATGTCAAGGCTTTAGAACCCCCTACCAGTGCAAAATTCTTTTTGATCTGCACCTAACAACGGGAATTTGATTATCAAATCAGATTTGAGAAAAATACATGCCTTTGTATACGTGAACACATCCCCCGTTATCAGAAGTAAAACATCATGATAATAATAAAGCCACTTGCATTACTCCAACATAAGAGAAGCAGCATCTTTAACCAGGAATGCTTCCATTGATATCAATGCTCAGTAAATAACAAAAAAACAAACAACTCTGTTAAAATTGCATCCATTTCCATTTGTTTGCAACAAATCCCACTTATGTATATAAGTAGTTTGCTTAAATGTGTGAGAATTTGTTTAACCATCTTTACCTTTTGATACAGGAATGTACTGATAACAGTGCTTTACATTTGTCTGACAACTTAATAATCAATATTTAATAAAAGTTACTTTAATAAATAGCTCACTATGTAAAGGGATCACATGATCGTATGAGAATTGCAAAAATTGCCTTTTAAAAATGCCTTCCATTTAAAGAAGGCATTTATAAAAAAAAGCAAAATTTTATCAGTGAAGTAACACACACTGCTGCACAGTCTCTGGCTATATACAACAGCGTCAGAGGACCCTTTTCTAAAAAGGTCCATTTCAAAAATTTTAGTACCTTTTTCAGTGCCTTTAAAGGGACACAAGAGTAACTAACGTCAAACACTTTCTAAAGAGCCCCCCAGAAAACAAGAAAAAAACCCAACACCTACATTTAAATGATGATAAAATGAGGAAAGAAATGAAGGTTTTGTCCCTCAAACACGCCGTATCGGTAACACACAGACTGCCGAGGGAGAGAAGAAACTGCCTCGGAGCTCCAGGTCCCCGGGAGGCTGGGGGAAGAGGCAAGAGCCTGTTGCTGACTGGTGGCGGTGGCCTGCAGCTGTCCCCACCGCCACGCCGCTGGCCAGGTCCCCACGGGACCCCACGGCCTCCTGCATCCCCACCTGCTCCCGTTCCTCCGCTCCCCCACCACTTCGGGGTTTTCCCCCCCCAAAACTTTAATGCTGGTAAGGTCTCCTACTTGGCTGTAGGCAAAAGTGCAAGAATGAAAAAGTCGATCTTAAACACCTGCGTAACTTGACGCCCGCTGTCCACCTGCAGCATCGTGCCACAGGGGTCTCTGCAACGTCCAGGCAAGCCTGCCCTGGGGACGGTGCCATCGCTTAATGTTACTACGCATCACCAACGCAGCAAGCCTCGCCAGGGAAATCGGGGTACTAGAATTTTAATGTTGTACTGTAAGTCCCCTTTGCTGTAGCAAATGCACAATAGGTAAGGAATTAATTTCTTAATGTTGTTTCTATAGATGTGACAGTGAGCCAGAGGTCACCGGGAAGGGACGATCCTTCTCTAGCTGAAGTTAGCTTCAATGCAAGGATAACAACAACAGAGGAAATCAAGTTTCACGCAAACACTGTAAGCACACACCCTGCCCCAGCTAAAGTACTGGCTAACTACATGAGAAATAAATGCTCATCTGGATTACCCTTTCACTTGCAGCATAATGTTGAATTTTCTGCCATTTCTCTTAGTTTCACAAACAGAAGACCTTGATTCAGCCCCAGATCAGTGACTGTGTTTACAGGCTTGTACCTCTCTCAGAAACAACTGAAAGATACGTTTGTAAACTCAAGAAATTTAGTTTGGAGAGTTCAGGCTTCCGGCACTAAAGAAGACGCTTAACTGGCATTTCAGCTGCTTTTTCAGATCAGTTCCTAGGGAGGACCAGGGTCCTTAATCAAATCCCACAGTACGACTAAAATTCACTCCTGTTTATAAAGCACTTCAAGATTTCCAACCACAAATACTAACGAGCCTATGTTTACTAGGATTTTCACATTTAAGCAGACCAGTATATACTTTTGCCTGTTCCAAGAAACATCTGACAAATATTATTCTACTGTTAGCCGGTATTACCTACTTTCTGAGGTAAGGCACACTGCTTGAAAGACAAAACCAACCGCGCAATGCATCCCTTGCCTAGAGCAAGAAAATAATTCACTGCTAACTTGGTCGTTAAACAGAAGTCCTTACAAACTCATATACACTGAGGTTAACTGCTCATGAAAGTGGTTTCAACTACAGATTTTAATCTCATTTACCTAGCTGGTATCAAAACCTATTATTTCACCTTCTCTCCAGATACGTAACTTCCTGTACCTAATTAGGAGGAGTGGTACATTACGATTATTGTGCTGTTTGTAATTTATGCATTATTAATTTTAGGTCTGCTTTAAAGATGTTCCACCATGCAGTGGAGTGTGAACACTGTAATATGTGTTATCCTCCATATTAACTATGCAACATGAGCGAGGGGGAAGAAATACCTAAAAATGAGGATACTCAAGAGTTACGGATCCTATTGCTACCAGAGTAATTTAAAAATATGGAGTAAGACTTTGCTTTGCAAATGACTAACATGCAATAAAACAGCAGATCTTACACTGCTACATTTAATGTATACACTTTTTTTATTAGAGGCACAGTGTATTTCTGACAAATTTCTTATTATAAATTATAAGCATGTATGGCAAGTCAGGTTACATATTAAAGTCTTTGAAATGCAGTTCCTGATCTTACTGTGTGTTGTTCATAGCAATAGAAACATTTTTAACTACCTTGAACCATCTTTTTCTTGCAAACTACCGTAGTAACTTTCCCTCCTGTTGGACTAGTCAGCCAAATATTTAAGGTTCAGAGAAACAAGGAATGTATAACATTACAAAACTGGTTTCGGAAACACATATTACTTGAAAAATTCCTCCAAATATTTTTGAAGCAATCAAGAAAAATAATGTATGCACTGAGGTTGAAAGATGCTCATCATCAGCTGCTGCAATACCAAATGGTCACTTTAATCCCTGCTTTAAGAGTACTCTTGGCAATGTTGCTCCTGTGAGACATTCAGATTGCAGTAACACCACGCTTCTTTTTTTCCTACCATTTTCATTCAACTACGAGAAACTGTCCTGAGGAATGCAGACAATCTCCACTACTCCTCATTCCAGCAGGACTTCCAAAAGGCATTGTACCTGGGCATAGAGCCTTCGCAGCTTCCAATACACCTGGTGAACAAATGCTCTACAATGTCTCCCTAGTAATACTACTAACTACTGTGAAGGCAATAATACCACCCTGGGCTTTCCTGCATTTATTTCCCATAATTCAATGAATTTCTCAGCCTCTTCTTTCTCAGCCCTGTATGTACATGGGCTAAGTCTCAGGAACTCTGAAAATGTCAGGATGAAACCATTCTTTATGACCCTCTTCCTCGGACATGAAGGAACTTTCTACAGTAACAACGATGTTCTTCTATATTCCCTTTCTGGATGACTCCCAGACTACAGAATCAGCTTCCATAGGAAATAAATTCAAACAATGAGTTTCATCGCTTTCCATATCACTTATTTGCACCTTCTCTCCCTACCATACATAACTTGCATACAGACATACATGCATATGAAAGAGAAACCAAGATACTACAGCACAGATACGACTATTCCCCTGAAGAAAGATGAGAAATCAAAATCATTATAAAAGTTTAATGGAAGAATGTTTGGCAAAAAGCTTCTTTTACGATATAGTACAGAAACAGAAGCTCACATATTAGGTCTTAAGCAGTACCTCTGACCATCCCCACATACGTTTGGGATTCAGACTCGCGCTGAGACCTCTTATGTGAGGTTGTATAGCACTCATCAGCTTTCACAAGGACCACTGCCGTGTCATACCACCCCTTGGGAATCACTCCTAGCTCTTGGCAACTAATACTGAATGCTTCAGAGCATCTTTTCAGCAACACAGACTACAGTATCACCTTTTTCAACAGCAATCAAAAGCAGTATTTCTCACTGTTGAATACAATAGGTACTACAATCTAAAGCTGCTGAAAGATACCTCTGCTCTCCCACACATCTTGTCAACCAGAGCACAGTTGTCTATGACAAGATTTTTTTTTTTTTTTTTTTTTTGGTACACCAGACAGAGATCTCTCAAAAGCCAATTGGAAATCATGAAACAAATTCACAACAAAAACTAAGTTATAGCCAAAAGCCTCACTGCCTTCTGTTTCAAACACAAGGAACATTCCTTCAATTCGGCATCATCTAGCATTGACAGATGGAAGCACATACCTACAAAAATCATACCCTTCCCAGAAAAGTGAATGAGAGAGAAGTGCCCCATATAAAAATGCTAGTCATATTAATAAATATCAATAAATAGGGATATATTATTAAAAACAGTCATACTAATAAATATTGTTGGGGTGGAAAGTACCTTGAGATTTACTAATGAGGGTAGGATGAAAATCTGTAGAAAAGAACTGTGTGAAATACAAATGCTTACTGTATTACAAAAAATACCATCTTTACTACTACACTTGCATTTGTGAAAATGAAGCATTCATATATATATTTGTGTATATACGCATACACTTTTTTTAAAAAAAAATCAGAGACACAACATTTATTTTTTCTGAAGTGTTTAAAGTGCTAGTGGTCATAATCTCATTTAATAATGAGAAAACTCTGAAATATACACCAATTGGGCAAAGCCAGTCTGGCTATCAGGATGTATCGATCTTTTGTGCAATTTTTTGTGGGAAACACTGAAAGAAAGAAAAGTGAGAAGCACTGCAACATCTTTTAGCTGTTCAGCTATTCAAAGAGTCATAAATTGAATTAATGAAGTTTTTACAGAACACAAACTTCCATGTTTTGTTCATACCATAACCTACAATAAAAACATGATTATAGAAAAGTTTGAAAGCCAAAATATCTTAAGAGCATTATTTCTCACATCTTTTGACTCAGAAGGTTTTATCATTTCCATCTACAGGTCTTACATTTCATCCTTATCTTTATCCTTACCCTTTATCTCACAAAAGTTCTCTGATCCCACATTTCTATACAGAAAAGGAATGATGCAGAGGAAATTGAATGCTCAATTCTAACTATACCTGGACAGTAACTAAGTCAGACCAAAATCAACGGCACTGCTAGGGCCCATTGGGTTAATACAAGGTATTTAACTTATAAACAAAATGACATGTCATCATTTCATTCAAACACTTTTCCAAGTCTTTTTTTTTTTTTTAATTTTTTTTTTTTTGTTTTAAATTTTTATTATTTATTGATGCCTAAACAGTAACAGAGATCCTTGGAAATTCTGGCTCTGATTGTGTAAGATTGTGGTTTTCAAAAGCAAAGCAGTTGCTTTCTCCACATTTATTTCAGAATAGTCCTTCTTGAATTTGGAAGGAAGGTCACCAGACCAAAGAATAACAGGGAATGCTACCTGAATGAACCATTGTTTTCTGGCAGGGAAGGAATTTCACTATGATCTATGGCCAAAGAAAATTTCAGTAGTCATATCTTCTACTGAAGCAAAATCATAGGGGTTCATAATGCTTGTGGAAATGCACTGGAATTGCATAGATCCACCCTTAAACCAAAAGGCTGGCTGAATGCAGATGTATTGCTCCCTCCCACCATCACAAAATTAATGGATGGATACTGTCCTGAGCTGGAATTACAATTTTACAATTATTATTTTATTAAAGTCAGCAACAGTAAGAGCACCAAGGTACAATGACCAAAGTTTTACACCAGTTTCAGCTGACTATGGAGAAAAACTTGGACACTTCTACTGAAGCCAGAACCCGTGCTAGTTGAGTTACTTCTCTAAAAAGACCAGGGCAGAAAGGGCATGGAGGGATTCTAACAGGTTTGGGCTCAGAGGTTAAGGTTGCTCTTATTTCACTAGAACGTAACAGTAAAAGAAATATCTTCCAGGGGAGTGGAAACTTCTGTGTGTGCTGAAATATGGAAATGACTTCTCAAGGAGACAATAGGGAAATCAAAGACAGCCTGCTCACAAAAATGTACAAAACTAGTAAAGAAAAGGCAACGACATGTCAGAGAAAAACGGTGGCTCAAACCAGGCTTAGAAGTCATCACTACTATGGGTTTGATATCTAAGTTTCCAAAGTAGTTTTTTCCTGAAAATTCAAGACACACAGCTGGAACAATTTTACTCCTTTTTACACAATTTCCTTTTCTCCCCATGCAATCTGACTCTTGCAATGTGAATGAATACATGTGCAGTGAAGGATTAACACATCACTGATTTTTTTCCCTGTTTAAATAATTCTGTGTAGGCAACACAATTTATTGGTATAAAGTAGGATTTATGGTAATATAGTTCCTCTTCAAGACATAAATAAGATTTCTTAATAGTTTTCTGTAATTCATTTTCATATAGTACCACATTCTCATACATTTACTAGCATAATGCATCTGCTAGAATAGCAATTGCATACCCTGAACACTATTTTAAAAACTCTTCAATACCAACAATCTGCTAGAAATATTGTTATCCCCCTCTTCTTCCACAATTCATTGTCTACTTCTTGCAGCCTTTTATCTTCCTACTGTAGATGCTGGATTTCACAAAAATTAAAAAAAAACCACAACCAACCCACAAAACAGAAACGTACAAGGTTCCAAAGAATATGAAAGCTATCAAGCTAGAAAAGTAGAATGCTACACTGAAATAATTATCTGAAAATTTACAGAAGGCTACAGGTCTTTATTTTTCAAAATTTCCCCTTACTGCATGTTGTATTGCTGTAATTTTCTGAGAAGTTAACTTTCCAGTCTCTGGTGGTGATAATTAGAATACGAACTGCACATATGTCTGTTTTTTTAACGTGGACAGAAGTTATGTAATTATTCAAATTATATCAGAATTTATATTCAGAAAATTGGTTGTCAGTCAAAAGTGTCGTCTTTATAAAATGACAAAACGACTGCACTAAGAGCAGATGAATTGTAGCATGAATATCCACTTACAAAATTCTCTCCTCGGTTAACACGTTCTCAACATTTTAGTTGTCTTTGTTGGACTACCTTCTACTAGCAAGCCTTAGGAATTTTTTTTTCCACTGCAGAGGAGCTAAGAGAACTAAAAGAGATCACAGTAAACAATGGGGTATGTCAGATAATAAAGGACTTAACTGCAACTACATTTAAAAATTTCAGCTGCACAGTACAATATCAATATGCAGAAAAAATGTTTTCCATATTATTTCATGCCAGTCACCTGAAATACCCTCCGTGAGTCTTAAGATTTGACCTATTCTGTTGGCAGTGCCTTTTTCAGGAACTTTCGTTCAGGAGCTCAATGGATATTATAACACAGGAGAGAAACACCCACAAGTGCAGGTGGAGTACAAAGGGCCTACCCAAGCTGGAAGTTATTTTTCTAGTGCTATCCATGTCGGAGTTGCATAAATGTTCCAAAATACAGAAACAGACATACACATACATATGCACGTATAAAAGTTATTGTCAGTATATAAGTTACTACTATCCTGAGACTGAAATAATTTATGTAACATCTGTTTTCATATTTTTTCTAATTTTTTCTAATTAACATGCATATTTAACGCATAAATGCTCAGACCACCTATTTTTCTGCTGATTTTGTCCCTTTGCTAAGTCACGTGTTCCTGTGGGGTGCTCAGCATATATGAAGCATTAAATTTGGTTGGAGGAATAATGGGTGAATAGTAAACAAAATATTTCAGACTATCCAAAAGAAGAAAGTATGCTAAGAAAATAATCTGAAAAATGTGCTACAATGGGTTATAATATAAAAATAAAGGGAATTCCTAAAGAAATACAGTCTTCTGTTCATGTATCAAAAGTGGAATGGGAGTGATCCCCCACCCGTGCCAAAGACATTAAGCCAGGAGTTTAGCCTCTAAACTTTCAGCTTCTATATAAAAGCAGAGAGTAAAACTCTGTGACGGTACAAATCAAATTTTAGTGATGTAAGATGCCACAGTTGTGGTTTTTTTATCTCTCATTGCCAATGCTTAAAATACTCATTTGATGCTAGATGTTACAAAGCACTGAAAGTCAACTGAAAGTCAAAGAAACAGATCTAAAAATACAGTAAATGTTGCTATTACATTGTGCTCTTCATCCAATAGCAAATTGCTAAAAGTTAAGTTAAAAATCTGAAATGTTGAGGAGAAAATAAAGTCAGGGGAGTAGAAAGAATTTATCCCTTCACATTTACAGAACTAGGGGGAAAATAGCATATGTTTATACAATTAAGTTCTTCCTTAGTAGGCCTTAGAACTGTAAGTATGTTTTAGTCCATCTTCCTCCTACCATCTTCTTGCTACAAATCTAAAACCAAGTGCAATAAAAGCACATGCCATCCTTTTCTGTATATATTCTACATAAACACTGGTTTTGATTACATCATCTATGTTTATGTGAATTTAAAATCCATAATGCAATTCAAAACAGAAAAAGAGGTGGGAGGGAAGGAGGAGACTCTTCTAGTTCTCACTCCTGTCAGATCTTCTCTGTTTTGCTATTCATGGCAGAAGACTACTCAACCCTACAGAGAGCATGGCCTCCCTGTGCAAGCCTAAGCAGACCCACTTGTGTCCTCCTGGGTCTGAAAGCCTCTCATGCCTAATGTTCAGATATTCCTGAGCTCATCCCATTTCAGCCATTATGAAGAGAGTGACATATTCCTCATTTGCCAGCTCACCAGTAAGCAGAAAACATGATCAATGCCTATCACTGTTAGCTTTACCTAACTTCTCTCAGCACCTTCTCCCTACAGGTTTCATGAGATGCAAAGTTAGAAAGGCAATCACGTTCCCCATACAGTCACAGTACACCATTGACTGGCAGGTGATCCAACAAAGAACCCTGAAAAGTGGTGCATCTCCCACCTTTAACCAAACTGTTCTTTAACTGACGTGAATGGCATGTCAGTTAAATGGAGGAAGCATTTATCTTTCTTCTCTTTAGCCCCTTTGCAACCTCAGACACATACATATTTTAAAATAGTAACCTTCTCAATTGCTCTGAAAGAGAACAATCTGTCTTTATGGTCCCCAAATCAGAAGTTGGACATGTTACATTTCTTTTGAACGCTCCGAAAAAGTATTCAACCTCGAGCTGAAATAAGAATCCTCTCAGAGTATAATAAAAATTAGGAATATGAACTTTCCATTCGCACCTGTATAGCAATTTGCCACATTTTAATATCACAACTAAAACAAAGTGCACCTGATGAATATATAAATACTGCAATCTCATGATTACAGTTATAACAATTGGGGTGGACTTCAGTGAAACTGAAACCTGGGTCTTTGCCAGTATTTACATGGAAGAGCTTAGCAGCATACATTCCGTGAGCAAAGTGGACACTTAATACAGCCAAAATCTCTGCAATACTCGTATTTCTTCAGCATTCTGTTGATATCCTCCAAACTGAAGCACTCTGAAGTTCTTTTGAGCTTTCTAAGCATCTTTCTTTACATTTGCATGTTTTTAACACAAAGAATGTTACCAGCTTGAATCCTTACAAATGTAGATTTCTAAGAAGTGTAAGCTGGGATTTTTTGATGCATGAAACCCAAACATTAATCCTCAAAACCTTGCCCCAGTTAAAAAGCACCCCCTTGCTGCAAACTCCTCTTTTGGCTGGCCGGATTGCTTCTTTAGTAACAATGCTAAGGAGCCTGTGGATAGTTTCTTCACCAATTCCAAAGGCCTTGCCCTCCCTTTCCAATCCTGCCCCTCTAACTTTGGTGAAAGACTTGACCAGCAAGCTCCTCTTCCTCAGATGGAACAGGCAGGATACCACCCCCTTTGCTTGCCTGAGTTGGACACAAATTTGCAAGGCTTTATGAACTAGCACCTTGTACCATCACTGCAAATTCAACTGGTCTGTATTTGAACTGCGAGGTATAAAAAAACCAGTAAAGATGTTCTCAGATGCCACACAAGTATCACTATGTGACTGCAACTTTTTTTACATCATAAGTCAATACTTTTACTATAAATTAAGGAGGCATCATTATAGTCAGTATCAATGAAACTATCAAAACAAAGTCTGAAGCACTGCAGTTTTTCCTCAGTTGCTAGAGAATAGACAGAAACTTCTGTTAGGCAGAATTGCTTCCCCTTGAGTGTAATTTTTTCAGGCAAAAAACAGGAGAGGAAGATGGCACTATATGACATGGCTTAAAGTTTAGTTACAGGAATTTCTGACAGCTTCCATCTAAGCTATACTTGCGATTCTTTATTCAAAAAAAAGTGCCTTTAGCACTCATACTCTACATTTTACCAATAAATTCTGAACTAAAACTTCATTAGTTTTGGAAAGATCGGAGTTATTCTACTGTTACCATGAAAGCATCTTAACTCTTGCAGATAAGCCAACACTCACAGTTCCCATTGTGTCCATCATTAATACTAATCTGCATATTAAATAAAAAGGTATACTGAAGACAGCTTCCTAGAAACCTCACTGACTTTTCCCTTTGCCGATTCTAGCAGCCCAGAGACAAAGGCTCACAAAAAAATGACAATGCAAGTGTTTCAAAATAATTTAGCATGTCGCTAATAAGAAAGCATGGGGTCAACTGGAAGTCCTTAAATATGTGGCTGCAGTATGACATCTCTTCTTGTACATAATTTTGTTTATAAGTACTTCTTACCTTCATTGAGCTTTCTGCAGCACAGAACAACAATCTGACTACTACATCCCATAGGTAAAAGCACTGTGATATCCCTTGCGTAAACTAATGTAGCTACATTTCAGAGACACAATTTTCATCGACAGGGAATCAAGTCCAAACTAACAATTTATATCTTATTAAGAAATTTCTGACTATGAATTTGACTCAATTTTCTCTGTCAGTTACATTTATAACCCTCAGGTTAGAGATCTGAGGACAACTGCACATTAACAAAGGGGTGAAAAACCTTTGGTTTTGCTGGTGCTAGCATTGCCTGCAAGCTCAACGAACCACTGCATTCATTTACCTAGGAGAGAATGCCTTTGCAGCCAGCTGGGAAACGTGGTCAAAGCTGTCATAAAAGTTTTTTCTATGGAAATAAGGTTACATGCTCACAAATTGTATGACCAATCTACAAAGTATTTTGAGCATATGCGCATGCAAAACATCTGTAAAGTGAAATTAAGTTTCCAAAGCCTACCAGTTGCATAAGTGTGTATCAAGATTCAAGAACATCAGGTTAAAAGGCACCAAGCTACCTTGATTATATCCAGTATACTAACAAAGAGCTATCATCCCGTCTCTTTACTACCTCTTCACACGAAGATTGAAACTGTGCACCACAAAGCACCAATTACAGAAACAAGAATCACATCTTTCAAACTATGTATTGTGCTTCATCAAGACATGACTCGATTTGACTTTTGGTCACTGTACAATTGGTATATATTAGGTTTGCAAATGGGTATGTGAAAGCTGTGCATTTAATAATGAATGCATGACTGCTTGGTCAGGGAATCAAAGAGATTCACCGGTGTAAGATATGAGAACCTGTTTTGATAAGCTTTGTATGTTTCCAGCTCTTACGGTGTCATTAGCATCTGTTTATCTTATCAGGTGCTTGAAGCAGTCTTAAATGTACAAATAAAAAGGAGTCCTGAACAAAATGTTTACCCTCCAACTACAGACTTTTGAAACCTCTGACAAAGATACTAAGATCAGTAGAGGAAAAATCACTTCACTCTCTTAAAGACTGCCTTCATTCCTTTCTGCCTTCTTTCCTTGTTCACCTAAACTTCTTATGGACTTGCAAGGAAAAGTGCCAACATATTTGGCCTCCTGATTCTCAGGTAGCTAAAGGACTATTATACAACCTTGTACATTCTTTTCTAGGAGCACAGCTCTTCCTGCTGTGGTCAGAAAGCTTGCTATAAGCATCACAATCTTTGTGGTGACTCCAAATCCTTCATCACAGCCAGGTCAGGTGGGAGATTTTTCTGCCTTCCTCAGTAAATCAGAATTCCACTGGATATAAGACATGTAAAATTCACCTTCTCAGGTAACCAGTGGATGAAAACATACAATAGGAGACCTACTTCTTCAATAAATCAGAACAGAAACATTATAAAAAGGCCTTATCTGAGAAAGATGGGGAATAGGTCTGTAACTTTGAATGTTCAGCCCTTTCAGTTGTGAGGGGTAGCGGAAGGATCATAAACTTGATGCTGGCAGCAAGGCTGAGGAGGAGACAACAGTTACATGGGCTCTATGTGATGCCATATTCATACAGGAAGGGTGACCTGCACTGAGCACACTACTGTCAGGTAGCTGATGGATAACTACTTATTATTGTCACAGTTTTTTGTCTTCCCAACTTCCACTTTTCAAAATCAATTAATTGAAAATAATTAATTAATGCTTCTTAAGTATGTTTTTTACCCACTGTATTTTCTAAGCACATCAAGAAAGAAGTAACAAAACCTTTGAAAGTACATGGGAATGATCTCTTCCAGTGCCAGATTTTAAGTAAAAATGGATGAATATGGCCATCTCGATCACAATGCCAAGTAAAAATGGATGAATGTGGCCATCTTGATCACGCCATGCAGAAAAATACCACTGTTAGTTTGTTCAAAACCTCTGAAGTGTCTATCAAAATATGGTCACACACTGCAAGAGAATACATGCATACAAGTTAATGAAAGGCATGATGATACCAGCATTTGGAAAGACAAACACAAACACGTTCTATCAAGTTGTGTGCATCACCATCTTCTTTAAGAGACACCGTCCAGAGCTTTGTTTACTATCATGCCTGTCTTTGACCTCCACAACATGATAGAATTACATTTGCTCTTTTACTTTCTCCACGACTATCCTAATATGAGACTGTATTTCCATTTTCATGTTCTGTCATGCCCTGATAAATACCCCACATTGTAAAAGGGTCACTAATTCAGCTCAGCCTCTTAGTAAGCAGGCTTAAGTATGTTTATATTGAGAGACTGCATTGGTAAGCTGCAGGTCCCCAAAAAGCATATACAAAGCTAGCGTCTTTACAATGATTTACTGAAAGCAGCAGCTCGTTTTAATAAAACCATCCCAAAACATAAAATTGATTGAACCAACTGCTGTGCAGGGCATACACAACAGCTGATCAAAATCATTCAAGATTTTTATTCCTATAGAATATCTCCAGAGCTTGTAGAGTTTTTCCTACTTTATTACTTCAGTTCTGATATACAACTCACTTAGGCAAGCAGAAAAATTAAGGCTGACTGATATTTGTTCTGATATTTTTAACCAGAAATTTAGATAAAATAATCTCATACATAAAAAAAACCAAACAAACAAAAAATCCAAATATACTTGAAAATCACCAGCAGTTTTCATAATGTACAGACTATCATCTTCTCAATTATCACTCTTCAAATGATATAACATGTCTTGACTAATTGTATCCCAGAGAAGCTCCAAAACACAACACACAGATTACTCTAAAGGGCACAACATTTCTTCAATTTCAAAAAGTTTTAATGGATATATTTATAATAGCATTTTAATACAAAAAAAAACCACTGTGCTTTAAAAAGGCAGCAAAAGATGAAAACTTTTTCCAAACAGAAAAGATAACGTTAACTTTACCTTCCTTATACAAAATATCATTGATAAGAGTTTATCTATTTTGTTGAGCTTAACAAAAAGTTCACCTGTTCAGAGTGTGCTACACGAAGCTTTGCTTGCCTTTTATATAGTAAAGTAATTTTATGGTATTGTGTCACAATGAAGGACAAAGATAAGCCAACTGTTTAGATTCCTCTCCTTTATGTTGTGGCTTTGATCACTAACAATGCTGCGTGAACAGCCAACAGAAGGCTGACATTTCATAAAATATGCAGTGATAAAAACTAATACTGTAGCATCTGGGAGCGATATATAAAATGCAGAAATACACCTAATAACTGTGATCTTAAATTACAAGTTACTAAAAGCTAAATAAGCAGCATACCTAAAAGAAAGAGAAAGATTAAGACAGGATTTTTGTGCTTCTACTCCCCAAAACAAATTTAAAAAATTAATCCAAGATATGCTATCTATTATTCTTAACAATTCTTCTGGTTCCCTTAGATCTTAAAAGCAGCCTTGTAGAAGAGTGCCTTTTTGCTGTATCATTAGGTATCAACTAAAGCTAAACACATTATAAGCCTTCTTTGTGCTCTATTAATGCTCTAATGCTTTGTGAAGTCCCTGTTATTGTCTCTTTTAAAATATCAATCACACAAAATACATATAAAACATGGTAACTGACTCTTCACTGTTATGGGAAAAGCTGAAGCTCTATGACAACCAAAATAAGTAAAAATTCTTCCAATAAGCTCCACAAATTAAACAAATCTCAGAGCAGAAATTACATTTATTTTCATTTATTTACCTTAAGAACATTAAGAACATACAAGACAGGCCACATAAAATGGAGGATTACATCTCAGAAAACAGTGAATCCCCAAAGAACTTACAAGTCATAGTAAATAACCCAACTGCTTTTTTTGTTCTTACTGTGTTGCTGTCGCTAAGAAGCTAAAAACAATCCCTGGGTGCATTACAGGGAAATATATGGTAGTACTAAGGACCTGAAATTATCTGCACATATGGCATCACTGGAATGCCATAACCAGGCCTAGTATCTTTAATTTAAAAGAAAGTTGAAATTAAAAGAGCCCAGAAAGGAGTTACAAGAATTACAATCACAAAAACCTTCTTGTTATTATGTGTGTGAGAGACAGATACAAGATCAGTACGTTCAGTTTATTTATGATAAGATTAGAGGTGACTTGATTGCAATCTACAATTTACTACATGTGGAAAAGATGTAATAGTCAATAACTCTCTAATCAAACATAGAAAAGGACAGTAAGACACAATTGTTGAAAAACAAAATCAGACAAATTCGGTCTAGAAATACATCATCTGAATTATTACATCATGTTAGCTGAGGATATAATGCATGTCTTTTTGTATCTTAAATATCAAGCTAAAGGTGAAGTAATGATTTTGATTTAAAAAAAAAAAAAAAAGAATTAAATCTTTACCTTGTATTATGTCAAGGATGGAATGGCTAAATAATCAAAATGATCTCTCCTGCACTGAAAGCAGTTTAATATTAAAGAAACTGCAATACACAATTAACTTTAAAAGACAGTTTTACAGACCAACTCTGTTCTCATTTATGATTCCATGGGTCATACTTTTCTCCAATTACTCAACATGAAAAAATTACTTTATCTGATGTAACATTAAAATAATGTTAGGAAAGGGTGCAAGCATATTATCTATCTTTACAAGAATACATCATCGAGAAACAAAGAAAGAGTGACGTATGTGGTGCAATAGATTAATCAAACACTGGTCATCCACAGGCCTACATAACATTAGCATGAAGCTAAAACAATTAAACAAAAATCAAAGCTAAAGTAATTGCCCCAAATAATCTGAATTAATGGTGCAACACCTGCTTATGGCACCACAAAATGGGTAGGACTTCCTCAGCATAGTTATGAGATCTAGAAAAAATGCCTAAGGACCTAAACTTACTACAGAAAACATAGCAAACTCAGCTATTTAGTATTAGGCCCTCATTTAGCAGCAGGGGAGAAGGAATCATGTATCAGATGAAAAAGAATGCAAAAGAAAATCCATATTTGGTGCCTGAAGAACCATGAAGCATGTTTTCTGTCTGAAAAACCCGTAACAGTTTAAGTACGTGGGAGGCAATTGTCCTTGTGCTTATAATTAGAGTCCGAATTTAGGGATTTCACTGCTTAATGCACACCCACCCGCCTGTTATTCTTACCATCGTTTTTCATGTCACTTAATGGAGATGAATACTTTTTTCCCACCTCATATTTACATCAAGGCTATTTAATTTTTTTAGGCTGCTATAATAGGTTAAACGGCAGTCTCAACATCACTCTTCATCTCCCACTGGACAACAAATGGCATTATAAGACTGAGAATAGATGAAGGCATATTTACATTCATAATGTTCTTGACTATAACATTTATGTAAATTATGATTTTACATTTGCAAATACTATAATTCTCAGTTTCAATGAATACTACTCTTTCATCATTAACTTCCTATGTACATTACATGGAGAGAAAACACCAATGAAAATTAAAGAAACTAAGTGCTGTGATCAGAGGTACAGATCTTCTGTAAAGGGAAAAAATGCTTTGTTTCTAAATCCATCTTACCCCTGTATAGAGAGGGTGCTGGGCTACAGCTCACTCGGAGTACATAATACCTACAGAGGTCTGTAAGAAGGTAACAAAAAACAAGTTTCACATTGATGGCTTAATATTTTAACCCCACCAAAATCAAACAACTGTATTGCTGATGAAAATGAAATTTTTTCCCCATCTGTATAAATAATATTTTTTCTATTCACTGACAAAATGCCATGGAAACACTATGTTAATTACAAACTGCATGTAGAGTTTGGGAACATGTTTACAGATGTTACACAAGAATGAAAAATTCCAAAATATCAATTTTCATTAACTAAGCTATTGCTCCACCAAATGGATAGAATGATTTTTAAAGATCCTCAGAGTGGAAAATTAACTTTTCAGTTAAGAAGAATATTCACCTCTCATACCTGTCTTAACACATATACACTTACACACAAAAATGTACTTCTATGTACACTTTGTTGGGTTTTTTCTGTGATGGTCAGTTAAGTAGCTCCTTCAATCTTTTAACATGTAAATCTGACTCAAAAAATCTATGCTTTCAGAATGAAAAACTGTCAAACCAAATTGGTCTGAATATTCTGACTTATTTTGAAATGAGGAACTCTTTTTTTTGTTTTGGTAAGAGCTTACTATGACATTTTCAGACTGTAAATGCAAATGCATGTAATGAAACAACTCTAAGACTACCACAGTCTCAGATATATAAGTTGTTTTTAAAGAGGTGATTCCTGGATACCCGAGAACCACTATGTGAATGAAGAAATGTTACTCATCTTAAGGAAGCAAAATTGGGCATGTAAGACAAGTCAGGCCAGCCCTGAGTATAATGAAATTGCTGCTTGTGTATGTCGTTTTTCAAGTTACTCAACATACACTCATTAGAAGACTCAACTTGAAATGCAAGGACTGTGTATACATTCAAAGAGAAACTCTTTAAGAGTGACTTTTCTGGTCACTCTTACCTTTGAGCCATGTAATAGAAATGAATCTAAAAGAACTTCAAGTTTATGTTCCAGTTTGGCAAGTGGAGAATGTATGGACTCAGACAATGACCCAAACCATCAAACTGCCTCTTCCATTAAGTATCATTTGCTTTTCCCCAATTACTTGAACCAATTTATTTTCTGTGTAAAGTACTAAGTTTCCTAAGTTTCTGCTGAATGCCTGGCAAAAGGGGAGTCAGTAGGGGCATCACTGCTGCACTGGTCCAAACTATGGTTACCAAACAGAAATCCCTTCCTCTCAGCACCCTACAAATACTGTGAAAAGGGACAGTTATTTTGTCAGACTTTTAACAGCAAAACCTTCAGGGACAATGAGGAGACCATTGCAAACTCACAGAGTTTGTTTGTACAGGAAACAGTGAAGTCAATCTAATATCATTCCCTAATATTTGCTGCAAGGAAAATACTGAAACCTTAAACTAACCTCAACATCAATTACAAAAATTAAAATAGTCACAAGAAACAAGATGCTGAAAACTAGTTGAATACTGCCTACATCTTATATGCAGCTTTCACCACAATTCTTCAAAGAAGCTTGCACATGAATTCTTCTGTGTTTCAGGTTCCTGCATTTTAATTTTGCCCACTAATGATATATTCAAGAAAGCAATTACATCAGAAGAGTAGTGTCAGAAAAGTTACAAAAAACTACATTAGACAAATTTTCTTTGCAAAGAATCTAGGGGCATAAGGCAGATCCCTGTGTAGAGTGAAAACATCACGAATTAAGAAATCTGCTGAATATGAGAACTTTATTTTTTATACAAAATAGTTCATCCTTTTCATGATGTATTATAATACATTATCTTTTGGAATGAGAAAAAGATTTTGTATGAGAATGTTTTTATATTTATGCTAGTCTATTACATATCTTTGCTAAAAAGTAAATATTAAAGTAAGTAAAACAAAACCATGAGTGTTCCCCCCCGCAAAATGCTACAAATCCATGCAGCTTTTGTAACTATAGTTTTCATGAACAAAAATAACCTCAAATACATTCAACATTCACACTTGACTCATCAAAATGCATTTAATATGTGACATGAATATAGATATACAATTAGTTGGTCACTATTCCTGTAGCTGGTCACTATTCATCCGGAGCAAAATTTCACACTATAAAATATCCTTAACTGGAGCACTAAACCTTGATTAGGTGTAACTAGATACTGATTCACAACTTAAACATTTAGCCATTTCCTTTGCTTTTGTCAAAACTTACTTTTTACAAAGTAAATGCCTTTTTAAAAGTTTTGAAGCCAAAATCCAACTGAAGATACTGTATGACTTTTCTGTTAAAAAAACCAACCCAAAACCCACTCCACTAAATTCCTGTTCAAGTATTTTCATACTGAGAAAACTCAGTAACAGTCTGAAAATTCAGAAAAGTACTCCTGTATATATATTTGCTTTAAGTGAAATACTTTCCAAAGTCTGAGTCTAAATGACCAAGAAGAAACTAAGTACAATCTTGTGCTTTCAAGAGCAATGTGTAATTAAGGTGTCCCTACCATTTAGTCAGGGAAGAAATACTGTTGCTTCTGGATTTTAAATTGATGAAAATCATTTTCCTGTCAGATGACATGAGTGTCTCCAAGCAAGAGTGTCTCGATCTACTTTTTATTGTTACATTTTATGGAAAGAATACACTCACCAAAAAAAGAGCATTTTCTACCTTTTTGACCCTCTACTCCCCTCCACCAAACACAGTTAACATGACAATGACAATTTTTTCTTGGCTCCAGCTTGGATCCCACTATAGAGTATATTTCTGGGATTTTAAAATAATCTATTTTAATAACTCAAGGTAAAGTTTGAACATTTATAATATAGAGAAATTCTTGCAACTGATCTACAACTCCCTTGCAAATGACAAGAAATAAGGCAAGTTTCAAGATACAAGGAACCTTCTCATTGTGCTTTTTATATGACCTCAATATTGCAAGCCATGCATGCTCCTGAACAACAATAATAAAACAACATTCATCCATTTCTCCTAAATCTAGTTCAACCATTTGTACCAGAATCAATGCTTATTAAATTAATGCTTATTAGAAAAGATCTTACAGGATCAGATGCATAACATTGAGAAAACTACTGCAAAAGCCGGTGGC
Source organism: Astur gentilis (assembly GCF_929443795.1). Classification (NCBI taxonomy): domain Eukaryota; kingdom Metazoa; phylum Chordata; class Aves; order Accipitriformes; family Accipitridae; genus Astur; species Astur gentilis. The sequence goes on along the minus strand of NC_064883.1, from coordinate 7,684,833 downwards.
AAGATTTTAATCCTCCTTTAAAAAGTATAAATCTGTAGAAACACTATGTTCTCAAGGAAAGTGTTTAATATGAAGTCATGTACTGTACATCACTCACTGCAACCTTGAATAGAACCACATGAAGTTGCTCAGAAAGATCTGAGTTTTATATAAAAGTTGCACACCAATTTATTCAAATACAACAGAGCCCTAATAACAAAGAACAACTTCTGACCATCATGGCTCCTATTACCTTAAAGAAATTTATAAAGTTATATATTTAATATATGTGTTTGTTGAATAAATAGCACTCAGCAATGGGCGGAGGGTCTTAAATTAGTAGGCAGTTGGTTATCACTGTCACTTTAATGTGGCTTTATTCATCCACTTTCCATCTAATTACAAATGCTGGCCAGTCACAACAACCAAGAAATGCTGATACTTGAGTTGGAGATACAATCCCTAATACTGGACTGCAACTGCACATGGTTGGCATCTACATTGCTACCTGTCAGTATCATCCAGTGTTTTGTTCAGAGATTCAAATCAGTGTAACTTAAGAGTAAAAAGCACTAAAAATCTGTGAACTTCCTTAAGACTTTGTCCTAGAAACAAAGCATTCTCTAAGGCCCACAGTATTTCTTCGGGTGGAGGAAAGGCAAACAAAAGAGAGCCAAGGATAGCTATGAAATAGCATCCCTTCCCCTTCAAGGGAAGTTGCAGACAATTTTTTAGATTTTTTTTTTTCCTTACAAAATTTTACTGGAACATTATCACAGCTCTGAACATACCAGAGACAACTTGTCTGTGATGGTCACATCTATGGTAAGAGGGTCACTTGAAATGCACCAATCTTGTTTTTAAAAATATACCAATGACAACCTAACCGTTTCTCCCCTCCATGGTTTTACTCATTCAGAAACACTTAAGGCTGCCGCTTTTAATCCTTTAAGAACAACTTTAACAAATTCTGATTTAACAAATTCTGATTAGCATTTAGGATCATCTAAGTTAGCAGTTGTGTTTTACTGAAAAACCCCACACATAAAAGTCTTCTGACCAGGTTCAAGTAATACCACTTGTTACCAGTGCGATGCTTCTGAAAAAGCTTGAAGGTCAACAAAATGCAGAAGAGCTGGCATATAATGAAAACTATGTAAGAAATATACATAATAGTAAGCAGGTAACAACAAAGGCAAGAAGTTACTGTCCGTAAGTAGAATCATAGACTGGTTTGGGTTGGAAAGGACATCCAAAGATCATCTAGTTCCAACTCTTCTGCCATGGGCAGGGACACCTTCCACTAGCCCAGGTTGCTCAAAGCCCCATCCAGCCTGGCCTTGAACACTTCCAGGGATGGGGCAGCCACAACTTCTCTGAGCAACCTGTTCCGGCGTCTCACCACCCTCACGGTGAAGAACTTCTTCCTTACATCTCATCTAAATGCACCTTCTTCTAGTTTAAAACTAAAGGCCTAAATCCCTACAGGCCCTGGTAAAAAGCGTCTCTGACTTTCTTATAAGCCCCCTTTAAGTATTGAAAGGCAGCAGTAAGGTCTTCCTGAGTACTGGGATTTCCAACCAGCGAGGCTGGTTTCCTGGTTAAAATGAAAACAAACTATAAAGCAGGCAGCAAGTACAATGAAAAAAGCTCTACCAGACCTGGCTGGGCTCTGTCCAAGGCCAGCTCAGCCTTCAGAGCCACAGTGCCCCAAATGTGGCTCAGAAGGCAAATGGGGCAGCCTGGCAGGGGACAGGGGCAAGGGAGATGCAGCGGACAAGGATCACTGCCAGAGGCCACTTGAACTAACAAGGATGTGAAGCAGTACCAATTTTGTCAATTTAAATATAAGCTACATAATTTAAATACAGCTACATAAAGTGGATAAATCCTGACACGATACCAAGAGAGAAGAAAGGATGTCTGAAGAGAATGGGCTAGTAACACACAGTAGTGCTCCTCCTCACCTGGAGGATCTAACAGTTACCTAAAATAAAGCTCTGGGAATTACTAGTCCTGAGGTGACATTATGTACCCTTGTGGGGAACTGATATAATTTCATTTTAGAGCTTTGCAAAATAACTCTCAATCAGGGACCTGTTCTTCCACCCTTTGAAGCTGCATGTCCTCCAAGTTTTGGTACATCTGAGAAAAAAGTCCTTAGCTTATGGATATCTATCTCTATAGCTGATCTCTGCAATACAGCCATAAATTAAACATAAGTGCATGGACCAGCCACACTGTAGGAACAGCAATAACAGAAACATAGCAATGAAAGTGTGTTGGTTTTTTTTTTTTTTTTTTAAAGACTTAAAATGTTCTGCTCATACAGATGTGTGATGACCTCTACGAGCTGTGTAACAGTGTAACAAATGGGTAATTTAGTTGCTACACAAACCACAGATTATTGTAGTGTTTAAGAAAAGATGCCATCTGTAACATGATTGCAAGTCACCAGATAGTGCTTTTTAGACTGATATAGAAGTTTATTTGAACTTAAAGTAACTGACAAATCATAAAATGCTGCTGTTCTAGAGCCTGTAAGAAAATACATAAAATCACTTAAAGATTTCTTTTTAGAAAGTACTGCATTTCAAATTATAACCACTTTCTGCAGTATTTAATTATCTGAGATACTTCCTCTGAAAAATACAGTTCATGTTTCCCGATGTTTCATAACCCAGTTTATAAAATGGAGACTTTCGAGCCAGGCTACAAGCCAACAAGTATCAACTATTTTATGGGATGTAATTACTCCTTAAGTCAAAGGAACTATGTATAACGTTATACAGTACTTTGGTTTCCTTATGAATTATTTCAATAGTGAAACTTGTTTGACCAGTTTCATTATTATGTCAACATAAAAAAATCTGTAACACAAGAAATTGGGAAGTGTTAAGTAAAACTCCAATCTTGGAGAAGATTGGAATAATTTCAAACAAGGCGAAATACAGGAAAATAAAAAACTGGCATTTAAAAATCCTTTGTCTTCAAAGAAATTATTGGTCTTAAATATAGGTTTAACTAATTAGGAATAATAAGTAAAACACATGAAATGCACATTGTCACTTTCCAGTCAAAGAATTCTTAACATGATTTAATTCAAAGTCTGAAAAATTTAAAGCATACCAGTCCTGAAACAACTGTGTCAAGCTTACTATGAAGCAAGCACATGGACACATAATTTTAAAATAATTCTACATGTGTCTGAATACTAGGGCTCCTAAAAAACATCAATTGCAATGTTCTTTTCTAAAGCAATACTCATTGCTTTCCTTAATGAAATTCCTATTTTCTTGTTTTTCTAAGAAGAGCTGCAAGAGGCAAAATGGCCAAGGACAGAAGAGATTCACTGTTCAGCAAATGAGGGATAGGGAAAGAAAACACGTGTATTTTGGCAGTCTATTTTAATCATGAAGACAGGGCAGGCAATTTCATTTTTCTTTCTTCCCTTCTCATTTTCACCCAGCAGCCAACAAGAAGCAACAGATCTATTGATCTAATGATTTAATGCATACTACGTTATTGCATGGGTAAGTAAAATCCAGAGATGAAATGGAAGGTAAAGAGCAGCAGCCACAGCTTTGAGTTTGCATCTCAAGTATCAAGACTTGCCCATAGCAGGTCTACCACTGAAGAAGCATACCTTCTTTGCAAATGAAAGGTATCTGGCCGGTTACATGGAACCCCTGTTTGCCTGAAGCTAGTCTTCTTCACTGGTCTGAATGCTGCCTCTAACACTTTGAGTGAGAGAGGAGGGAAGCATTACGCTACCGAATTTGGCTCACTCTGAAGTCACCATGGGGTACGAACCAACTTTGTCAAAAAGCCTTAATAAATACTTAAAGAAAGATCTCCCGGGCTTGTTCATGAGTATGTAAATCTTGTCTTATATTAAGTGTACATTGAGCTAACCAGAATATTCAGAAGCTGCTATAGCAATTTTCAACAACAATTTTAACTAGTTTTTGAAAGACACAAATTCTCTAGTAATAGGGAAAAAGCTATTTTTATTAGTTTTTCTAAGTAACAAAATAAAGACATTCCTAAAATTATGTAGATCAGTAAAATGAGTTCATTATAATTATTTACTATAGCATTATCATGTCATTTTTTTTAATTTCACAAAGTTGGATGCAATGACAAATGATCTTGATATAAACTATAATAAGCAGTCTAAACACTTGAAAATAGTGAAACTGTATAACTACACATCCACACACAAAAAGACTAAGCCACCAAAAGCACAAGTCTTTACACTTCAACTCTTTTTGACAGTTCCAAAATTCAGGCACACATCCAGAAGAACTTTCTGCCCCACGTCTGGTCAGTAAAGAAATTGAGGTTAACCTTTAATTTTTAATGTCACCTGCAGCCAGTGACTGCTTTTTCTAATGCAAGTGACAGATAAACAGCAAAACACTCCCAAGATGATACACAAAGCACCACACACCATAAGTGCATTTTTATTTTTATACCAACTCAATTTCTCAAATGGATAACCAATGTTCCTACTAATTTACATTAAGAATTGAGTGAAGCATGAAAATTGTTCTGATGCATAGGCTCTATTTCTTTAATGTACTGCATAGTGTTCTGTACTTTATTGCAACACTGGAAAAAACTATCTACACTTAAAAGGTACAAAAACTATACACATCCAAAACCATAAGCACATACATGTCTTAAAAAAATCACTTCAGAGAGGGTTTTAAATTATCCAGAGCAGTATGAAGGAAAAATAACTAAAGTCACTGATGGAAGTCAGTAAAATAAAAAAATTGTTCCTATTAAAATAAGTTTCCTGATCTTTAATCACTAGTACTTTAAATCTACACTGCAAGGATTTCAAGTTTTAAATTCCTTTATATAATTCAATAGTATCACCTTAACATTTGCAAAGTAATTCCAAGCTAAACAGAGGGAATATGACAAATTGAGGTAATATAATCTAGCTATTTAAGGCAAAATTGGCAAGTCTTTAACAGCAAACACTGTATCATTACTAAACACTGCCATGTTGTTAATGTAAGGAGAGGTTTGAATTAGACAATGAATTGCCCCTCCAGGTCGGGACTTAGGGCATATTATGGGAGAAAGCAAAGAAAAGCTCCCACTGACACTGTCTATGTTTCACCAGTTCTGTGGAAAGCACACTTCAATACAATCATTTGTCACTTTTAAAAACAAATACTACAGTTAATATTTTCACTTATCTTTCAAAATTTAACATAGTAAAGTGGGGGAAAAGCACCTATATTTGTAAAATAAGATTTTTTTTATTTCTTTTTTTTACAGAACGGGTATTTAAAATTAGTTTTGGACAACTACAGGAAAGACATAACAAACATCATTTTTATATATGCTAAATGTGTAACTATGACGTTAATGAAAATGAGGCAAACTCTGTTTTAAAAAAAAAAAAACGTAGAAAAAATAACTCACATAGTGGCAGGTGCTCAAACACAAAGGAGACAGTTGTCCTTAGAATGATATTCTCTGCACATTCAACAGTCAAGTAGCATTGGGATAAGGCCTAGACACAAGCAGCAACACGGAAGCTGGAGTAGCAGTCCCGGTACCAGACTTCTGGAATTGACCTTTGGATGGAAAATAAAGATGCCTGATGAAAAAAAATGCTAAAAACATTTTTAATTTTTACTTTGACCTAAAGGGAGTCATGTGACCTAAGGCATTGGATTTCTTCTGGAAATTTCCATATAACAAAAAGTCAAGTGACCAAAACCAGTATTTTTTTTCAAGTCAAATAAGTATTTCACATAATCATGTAACAGGAGAGATAGAAACAACATATAAGGTAAGTCCAAGTGGTTCAATTTATTTTTAAGGTGACAATAATGACAGAGACAACTCTAACTACTTGAGCATTATAAAGACTTCTTCAGTATTAAAGCTGAAATTTATATCAACTTGCAAGTCTTGGCTATTTCTCAGCATTATTTTCAATTCCTCTCTTGTGACTGAGCTTCTTAAAAATATGTATTTTACAAATCTCAGTAACTTGATATTGTTAGAATTATTTTCTAGAAAGTGGTTAATTCATTATTAATAAGACAAAAAAAATTATACGGGGTTCAATAGCACACTACTGCTGGTTATAAACACATTAAAAATGTTCAAGGCTATGGTTCTAAGAAAAATTTAACAAATCAAATTCCAGCAACTGATCAGCCATCAATCTTTTAACTCCCTTTTAACTGTTCAAAAATGCACTTGCAAATCAAGAAAAAAAAAATCTTTCAAAAAAAATCTCTCTTCAAAACATGTTTATGCAGAATTTTTCAACGACTGTGAGTTAAACTCTGTTCACATAATGATGGGATACACTTATTTTAAAATAATTTTTCCTATTAAAACTATGCAAAGCTAGTAGTGTTGAATTGGAAAAAGCATCTTGCCTTTTTGAAAAGCTGGTACTTTACTCTGTTTCTACAGTGTTTCCATCAGAAAACTTAAGAACACAACCATCTAGAAACATTTTTTTAAAAAAAGCCCTAGAAGACACTGGTTTTGCAGGTGAGTACCTAAATAGCTCCTGTAATCTGACCACTGTTGTCAAAACAAATTAAACTGCATTCAGAAATAAACTATGGAAAACATACTCACTTTGAAGGAATAAATTTAGGGATTTCTTTTTAAGAAATTAAATTAAATACAATTGTCTACATGTGAGTATATTATACAGTTCCAACTAAATAGTGGGTTTGGTTTTCTTTAATTTGGATTAGCATCCTAGTTGCAATATAAGAGCATATAAATGTATTTTTTTTCTAGAGCATACTTTGAGTTATTAAGCCTGGCATTAAATTTTGTAACAAGATGTAATATATCTAATTCAAGAGGGCTTAGAGTATTCCTGTATTACTTATTAATATGTTAAGTGAACGTTTGGACAATTGATTTCAACTAGGTTTTGTGACTAAAACATGTGACAAAATACAATTTTCAAATTACATAGTCCATTTGTCATAACTACTGCTCTAACTTCTATAGGTGTTAACAAATTAAGCAAAAAAAGCTGCACTGACTAAATAAAGGATGGTAGCCAATTCAGGATTTAAAAGCAACCATCAGCATCATTTGTATATAGCCATTAGCTAAGTATCTTTATTGCCTTTCCTTGCTGTAGTGCTTTCCTATTTCCTTCTTTTGCTTTTTATACCCTCCTTCCTGCATTTTCCCCTTAAACAAAGCCTGCAAATAAAGAATACTGAATATGTATATTTGCAGAGGACTTACTACAGTGAGACCATGGTCTTGTACAGAAGTAAAAAAGAATAATAACAAATGTATTGCTCAAGTATCACAACAAGTCAATTCAGTCACAGCTGGATCCAATCAGTGACTGGTTTGCTTAGACAGATCAATGTATTTAACATATTAATCCTGTAAATTCTTACTGAAACAACAGAAACATTCCCAGCCAGTGGCTTAAATAATGCTTATGGAGCAAAAGAAATAGAAAATATTACTCTACACAGTTCTGAAACAGAGGTGATGACGACATATTTCATATGAGTGCAGCACAATGATTTTGACATTATTCATACAGTTGTAATAATAGTTTGCAACAAGTTACACTGTAGAACAGTCTCTATCCCTTCACTGAAGTTTTCTGAGTTACAAATGAGTCGAACAGAGCATGGAGAATGGGAAGAGCATGTCTCCCCATTTAAGCATTTGGACTACCTGAAATCAAAAGACAGACTTACTGTGAATATGAAGAAACCGTATGAGTGGAAATGAAAAAGATGAAGATATGAATAAATTACTGAAATAATTTACAGAACAGAATATACGATTATGTTAAGATTTGTATAACATGACACAAGATGTAAAGATTATTCTTCTTGAGAAGTAAGAGAGAAAGTAACTTGACTACATGAACTAGAGAGTATCAGTAAGCAGAACAGGAAAGAAACTACCTGTATTTTAGCAAAAGTGATGACATCCTCATGTAGACTGCTCACTTCATCTGAAGGATCTGTATTAGACGTTCTGGAACTTACATGTGGACTACATAAATCAATACCATGGCAAAGGCAGACCATCTGCCACACTTCTTGAACATTATTTACAGAAAATAGTCTTCAAAATATGAATAAAGAGGTTTCCTTACTTGTGTAGATGCCTGCATACCTACATAGGATGGAGGAAAGCAAGAGTTCGGTATCGTATCATACCCTAGTAGAAGGTTCCTAACAACCAAAGTTACTCCAATGTTGAAGGTAGGTATCAGGAAGAAAATGCAGATAATTTAACTTAAACGTCTAAATGGAAGTGTTTCGGAAAGCTACATTTTGCAGCTAACAAAATAGGCACAGTAGTACATATCCAAGGGAGTCTTTATGTTTCCCATGGTCCACTAGTCCTAAAACTATGCTCCTGCTTGGAAAATTGAGAACATGAAAACAACCCAATACTTTGCCACTTGTTCTCAGCAAGTCTTACTTCACTCTCCTTTCAACATACATTAAACTAAAGCCAGTTAACGGGGCAGGGGAAGGGAAAGGGAGTGGAAACAAACAGAAACTAGCTTAATTTTGCTATTCTCTGTTCTTCTTCCCCCAATACTGTTTCCCTCAAAAAGAAATTATATAACTAAGAATGTAGCAAATCATATAAATTACCTTGATATTTCACTATTTTAGTAAATACATTTGATTCTCTTCTCATCAAGATTCAATGGTGTTTCAAAGTCCTATGTTGGATCTAAACCTAATGGCTTTCAATTTACGTAAGTAAATTTTAGATTACACTTTAATTTTGAATTGCCACGTATTACTTTTTTGATATCTGTCCATCATAATAATGTACCAGAATTGAAAACTAAAAATACTGAAACTGACATCAAGCTGTACTGAAAGTATTTCAGTATGAACAATTCATTTAAAAACAGAATATGTGGCATGCTTAAAGGACGGAATTTTGTTACTGAATAGAGTCTAGGAATGTTCCACTTCTGCATTGCTTCTCAGGTATACATATGCACAAAAGAGCATTTTAAGATGCCAGAAGCTGAGTAAGATACTCACTTGTGTAGGTCTATTAAATCTGTGAATGCAGGAGCTGCTGCATTTCACAGTCTATTATTTATATGACAGAATGAAGATCTGAAAACATGAAATATAGCCTTAAATTATTCACTTATTCTTTTTACAAAAGGAGAAACCGTCAATCTAACAGTAAAAGACTTCAAGCATATTTCTAAAGGTTTCATGAAAATTGCCTTATTTATCAAAACTTTATCCCCTCCGTTTGTTCATTAAATACTGTAGCTTTGCATTAAGGTCAAGCAGTGTCAACCAATTACTGTTGTTGGAAAAGTCCTACTTCCTTAATACTCAAAGAAACCATGGTATATAGTGAATTATTTTAATAGGCAAACTGAACACTGTTTACCCAAAGTACATTTCAACCATAAAAATGTATTTTAAGGGTTTCTATCAACAATCAATTATAGTACTATTTATTATCACAGCAGCATTAAGCATGATTCTTTGTCTGCTTAAATGCCAGCCTTAAAAAACAATACACATCTATTTTAGCATATTCAGCAATATTCTGTTCTTAGCTCATACTAAAGAAAAATAACAAAAATTAAGTGACCTATAAAGGAAACTGAAAGGTAAAAGATAAAACACTGAATATTAAAGAGACAATATCAATTGGTATAAACATTCTGCCTTCTGTCCTCATTCTCTATTGGTGGGCAAGGGGGTTTGGCTCAAATGACAGACCTGAAAAAAAATCCACCCTGCTTTCGCCGCTCCTAATTTTATAGTTTTATTTTAGGGTAAAATTCTCCATCTTGCAATATACAAGAACAGCTGAACAACAGATCAATGATGGATTTTAAGTGGTTATGTACAATTTATTAAGAAATTGCTGAGAAAAAGCCACCCATGGGCCATCATACCAAATATCAAAGCCAGTCATTCAGGATAAAAGGATTTCCATTATATACTTTGATGTAACAATTCAGGATAGAGTCCCCCTTGTCCTAATTCAATCTTTTCCCCAATCCATTTCAATGGCCTGCGGTTCAAAAGGCCAAATGATGATTTTGGTATGTAATCACCTCTATCTTTACACTTCACATAAGCAAAATTTTGCATCTCATTTCCCTGACCTATTTACTCCCATTCCACCTAGTACATAAGATATGATGAAGGAACACCTAATTTTCTGATGTTAACCTTTGAAATCTTACTGCTTATGAGCCCAACTGTGCCTTTCTGAAGTTACAAAACAGGCAAAACCAAAGAACATTTCTTCTGCACATGCTGTCAGCTTGTCTCACTAGAAGAAAGTTTTCATTCATGTCCTGTATCAGTGATCAATGAGACATACAATGATATAAGACACACATACCACTGCTACAAACAAGGAGAGGAAATAACATAACAAAAGGAATGAAAAAAAACCAAACAAACCTGAAACAAATCATGCTGAAAATTATGGAGGAAGAGAGATGCAACAGAGTATTATCTCATTATTTCTAAGAGATCAGAATAAAGAAAATAAAGAAAATCAAAAGAAGTAGAAAAGAAAAAAAACACAAACAAAAAAACCCCAAACCAAACTTAGAACAAGCCCTCTCCTGTCCCCCCAGGTGCGATAAGTCCCACCCACAAGTTCCAGTCTACCAGTGAAACCTGAAAAGATTTTAGAACCAATTAGCGCACAACCAAATTTTAAGAAGAAGATAAAGAAAAAAAATAGATCTCCTTCAAACTCATCTGAATTAATTCACTGGAAAGGTGTTAACTGGCTTCATGGATGAAAGGTAAAAGTAGATGTGATACAAGCTTGAGATTAGAGAGATTTTAAACATATTCTGCACTGTTGTTGCCAATGTAACAAAACACTGTCCAGATATAATCACCACAAGCAGGACACAAAAATGATTGAAATCAGAGAGCAGTTGTTCTTGAAAAGAAATTTTCAACAGCAATATCAAACTGGGTATATATTTCAAATGGATCTCAGAGACATCTGTTTTGATCTGTTTCTATGTGGTGTTTTCATAACAATCCTAGTGACTCCAAGGCAGTGTGGTTATAAAATCAGCAGCTAATACAACACTGAGAGAAATTAGCAGCACCTCAGAGGACAGGATCTGATTTCTGAATGCTTTTGAAAAATGGGAGATATGGTGAGAAATGAAAACAGACAAATCCGAAGTGCTACATTTAGAAAAGACACATCATAGACATGAACACAAACTGGACCAGCAATTAAAACATTATGCAGGCAATCAATGGACAGAGAAGAATACAAATCAAAAGAGTAAATTTTGTGGTTTCTTTCAAAAACACATCTCACTGAAATAGGTTGGCACACGTGATATACGTGTGAGTGGGTGTGTGCACGCATGTATGCACATGCATGTGAAGAACTGATAATTACTTTTTTCAATCTCTTACTGTGCTTTATACAGTTTTGGACATCATAAAATGCCTATATTCTTATAAAGACGTAGGCAAACTACGAAAAGTCAGCAGGAGCGTGACTTCTAGGAGTGCAACTTCTAGGAGTGCTGGGGTATTTCACTCACTGAAGCTTCTCAAGAAAAGGTTTGATCAATGTGCTTGATCCTGCTGCAGGAAAGATTGAAAAAGATAGTAAGCTGTGATCTTCCAGGCAATACATTTCTCCAATACCAGTCCACCTGCCACAGCCAACTACAGTAGAGACAAGAAAAAGGAAGGCTGCCTCTGTGCGTCTTCAAGAGCATAAGCTCTCCCATTAACATCCTATTTTCAGACTCCCATATTCAAAACCATCACATGAACTTCCCTGGCTATCAGGCAGGTGGAGAGGAGATTATTACTCTGCATAGCTGCTTTTAAATTTCCTTAACATGCGCCAATACTAGATTGAGCACATCTGTGGGTAACTTTTCCTGTTTTATCATTCTTTGGCTAAAATTACCTAGCATTTCATGTAATAAAAAAATCCATCACTGATCATTTTTATTTTCATGCTACATGTGTGCCCTTAAAAGGAGCATGAACAGCTTTGTATACAAAAAACCTAATGCACAAATAATACAGTTAAAGAAATGATATCCTGAATTGCACAACACAAAACCAAAGTGTTTTTAGGCGGTCTCCTTTCCCTGTGCTAGCTCCTTCAGCCACTTCATGAATAGCTCTTAATAATTCCTCACCTTACGTCCTGTAATAACAATTGAAAATTGTTTGCAAAATTAAAGTGGCATGCTAATCAACAGCTCTTCTGTGAATTGGAGAACAATCTTCAGCTTTATGGGATGTCATTTCAGTATAGTGGATCAAAAGAAATGGATCTTCTGTACTGATGAAACCATCCTTGTGAAGATAGAGAGAATAAGCTCTGCTTTTCTAGATCCATCAGCTCTACTGGATAACACTAGCCAGCAGTGGGAGATATGGAGGTGGGCTGTAAGATAAGGAACAAGCTAGAGGCAAGAAGAGCTGTTATAATTATAGCTGGGAACACAGAATTTGTTAAAGGAAGTCTACTGTATAATTACATTTGAAAATTTAGCAAGATGCCCAGAGGCTGGCTTGCAGCTGTCAGGAACTGGTAATGCTAGAGTTCTGCTCAGGAGGCAGCAACTACTCCAGCTAAGCACACCTCCCTGTAGTTGAGCTGACTTTGATAAGGCAAAGGAATGACTTCAGCTAAAATTAGTAAGATTACACAACACGTGAGATTATACCTATTCTCAGTAAAAAGTGTCCAGAGATTGGGCATTATTTTAAAGGAAATTAAATGTAAATCTGCTGGTTTTGATACTACATTAATTATATTTTTTGAATGAGTGATAAAGATAGTATTTTGTGAATTGCGTATTTTATTTAACAGTTAAAATTCAGATTTTTTTAAAGATATTAATTAATAATCAAATTAGCCTCAGGTTAATACTGGTTTGCATACAAAGTCATAGTTCTCACTTCAGTTTATCTGGCCCAATCAAATGAAAATGAATGAGTGAAATGCAGACAGAATGCAAAGATTAAAAAAAAATAAAAATCTGTGTATCTGTTTCTTCCTTGGATGTAGAGCTGAAGTGATGTTGCTACTGAGAAAAAAAACCAGTAAACTACAAACACTTACCCAAAGTGGTAACCTGCAAACAAACTGAAGTATGAAATATGATTAAGCCATTTTGGGAAAAAAGGTAGAATTAAACAATTGAAAAAAATTGCTCATTTTATATGAATTTAATGATTCTACTTAAAAAAAAGTATATTCTGCTAATTCAAATATTAGCAAATTAAGTGCTGAGCATATTGGAAATTATCACCAACCATAAGCATTACTGGTATTTATTTAAAACACATCCAGATAAAGAATTGAGCAAGAATCATAATACAGTCATAAATTTGACCATATTTGGAATTTCGGCAGAATTCAAAATTATGTCATCATATTGTCATCACAAGAAAATAAAGAGCTCTAGAAGACAGAAGAGAGACTGCAAGCCTAAAACAAAACTTTATAGTAGAATTATTTCTAAATGCTAATTCCTTCTCTTAGTTCAGATGAGGTTTTATAAGAAATTTAAGTATATATGTCTACTTGGCATTATGGACTGTACGGAGATAAAACTGAGGGTTACTTCACCTTTAATTAAAGGAGCTACTGCTTCCATTTTGAAAAGGTGAAGATTGAAGAAAGTGCTTAAATCCTCTAATAATGTCTAAATGCTGAAATTGTCAGTACAGGCAGCACATCAAGTGCTCCATATTTGCTCCACCAGCCTAAAGATATTCTTGTTTCATGCCTCATTATTATAATCAGTTTAAATACTAGAGTTGTCTTTTCTACAGAAAGGTAGAAATATTTTCTAAGTATCATAAGCTTTGCTCACTTAGAAAAATGTTCTCAACTTAAGACTGAATAAAAGGTTCCTTTCTGTGCATCAAGTCTGGCTTTTGCTCAGCATCAGCAGGACTGTAACAGGACTGCTTTTTGCTATCTACAACATTTCTCTTGAAGAGGGGGGAGGAAAAAAACCTAAGAAATCAGCTATTTTACACAAATTTCTCTCCTCTAATTTTTCTTTATATGAAGATGGACATTTGAAGGGTGATCATTTCAACAAAAGAGGGGCACCTATTGAACATACAAAGTTTCAGTTTTGTCTGACTTTTAAAGATACTCAATCTTTACAATTTCATTTATTTCCTTGCTTTCATTTTGAAAGTAAAATACAGTGACTTGAAAAAGTCAAGTCGTTGAAAGACATACAGATTAAACGTAAGTACCTTGTTTAAAAAGAGAAATTAAAATTCATTTTGAAAGAAACTTCAGGAGCTCAATACTGATTTCAGACAGTGACACAGGTTTTATTCAAATATGATTTTTTCAGGACTGTCTGTCTAACTTCACATATTCTGAACCTTGGTCAATTCTGGTTGCACAGATATTGCAAATGTAAAACAACAATGTCAGGCTTCATACTGATTTCCTCTACTTCAAGCATAATAGTTTCCTATGTTGACTTCTGTCATATTCATTTATATTACACCATATAATGCAGTTTTAAGGACTGCAATGATCCATCCAGGAATGTACGGAGAACTCAGTCTTTCACCTAAAATATTACTGTAGAAGAACAAAGGCGTTTTCATGAAACAGTTAACCTTATGTATCAACAATTCCACAGTAAAATACCGGAAAGCATACTCCATTAAATTGCTGAGAGTTGCATGTTCTTCTCTTGCTCTGGACAAAGAAAAGCCTTTAAACTTCTTAATATTGATTTTGAAAGAAAAATAATGTCTTATATGGAATTTTTCTGTAGATTCTAATATGTAAGCACAGAAATCTATTAATCTAGGGGGCACTTTTATTTTAGTACACAAAAAAAACCCCAAACATAAAAACAAAACAGAAGAAAGAAAAGTCAAAATTACCTTCCTTGCTAGTACATAATGCAAAATAAACACTGCTCACATTTGTAGAAAACGCTCTCTTCCCAAGAACCTTTTAAGCAAAAAGCTTTGTATGGAAATAAAATTTTCTAATACAATTGACAAGTGCTAGTTCCTCAACTGCCAAAAAATGAATGAAATCTGGCTGTGGTTCCAAGTAGCTCTACTTCTTCTGCAACGTGATGCTTCTGTCATCACAAGTGTGGCGTGTATTCAATACAGTTTTAACACACAGGGATGTACAATACCACACCTTGAATGATGAGTGCTGAAGACCAGTCCCACTAAAGCTCAAAGGCTGTGAATCAAAAGACAGTTTGCTGTATCTCTGCCAAAACTTGTTTTGACTCTGCGCATATTTGTACATATACATAAGAGACTATCCTGTCTTTTAGATTGTAACTATCTTGAAAAAGAATATTTGCCAGTTTTATATTTCAGGCAAGGAGTTATGACTTCTGTTACTCTTATCACCACAGGTATCCATAACATACGATAATTTGTGTTTTCACCCTCTCTTACTAGCACGTCTCTATGTATCTATCCACTGAAATGAGCAATTTTCAAAAAAGTTGTGCAGCACAACACAACTAGATAAGACATTGAGTCAGCATTTAGTAGAGTTTTAAGATGTATGACCATTTTTATGAGACTTAGGTTACGCATCCACATGAAGGCATACTTTAACATAATGGCAGTTACAATGGGAAGAAAATAGCCTACTGTTTCTAAAATCGCTTTCAAATATTTTGAATCGTTTGCCTCTATTCTTTTCCTCATAAAATTGCGATGTCAAAGAACATATAAAAATTCCCAAATTAAGGAAAGAAAACCAAGAATGCACATTATCTATAAAGTAGTAATAGGCAGAGACAACTTCACTAGGCTGTGACATATGACATCTGCTAGACTATTATCATAATAAATGGGAAAAGTAGGTGAGATTCTGTCAACAGCAAGGTATGAAGAAATGTGTCTTCATCAGAATGACAAACATATCTGTCTTTAACAAACATAGGTCAAACTGAAATTCAAGTAGCTATGAGATAAATATTTTCACTTTATTTAATCCCCTTTTCTTCTTGATTTTAACAATTTCACTGAAGCATAATGTCTTCATTTATCAGAGATATGTATTTATGTAATTCAATTTCTTTTAGTGAGGATAAATTAAACTTGCTAATAATCAATGACTAAAAACTCACAAGAAACAGACTGTTACTTTTTCACACTTCTACAAATCATTTTAACTATGTAAAATAGTAACTTACATTGTCAAACAAGTCTACAAATACTATACATCGATCTGTGATTCCTACTGGTATACCCCATGCGGGTATCACACACGTGTTGAAATAGCTTCAGCTCTGCAGTTGACCAGCTGAATGGTAAAACCACTGATCTCCTGGGGATCATACTAAGTATTTGATGGTATGTGCAAGGCACAAGAAAAATTATCTCCTATCAGAGAAACAAGGGAAACAGTAACCTTCTGAAAGTAGGTCATGTTCCCACAACTCATGTTTCTTATGGTTCATTTTGCTCCATGCTTTATTTTTCAATTTCAGATGAGAACAAATCAAAAGAAACATCATAAAATTCTCATTCTATGGAGACTGAAAATTGTCATTGGGTGCTTCAAAAATGTTAGAACATTGTCATTTTATTTGTGACTAAAGGAAAGGCCTAATTTATATTTAGTCCTTTGAAAACTAGATATATACCTGCAAAGTAACATAATACCAGATTATAACAATTTTCTGCATGTAAAAAAGTAGCAGAAGTTTGAAAGTCACCAAGTGAACAGTGGAGTCACAATGCAATGATGTTTTTTTTGTAAGAGTCACATGGAAGAATTCAGGAAAGAGGGATTTAATTTTTTTACTTGTTTTTGATATGAAAAGTTACTTGGAAAAGCAAATTCCTCAGAGGTACTGAAACATAAAATTTTGAAAGGAAGATGGTGGGAAAAAAGGCGGAATATTAGTATCACTGTGTTCCTAGATACCTGTTTGCTTGATGCCTTGTTAGTTTGGGGGTCTTTCCAAAACTGTGCTGGTAAAGACAGTCTGTATGATGGTATTTACTTTTAAATAGCTTTCAAGAAATTAATGAGTGATTTGGTCATGTATTTTCAGACTTTGGTAGAAGCTGATAGCATTAAGATATCAGAGAGACTGATTGGCAACTGGGTCTCTAGCTCACGTGTACTCTCACTTCATAACTATTGTCTCTTTCAACACATAAATGAGGCTGCTTGAAGTGTAAGGAAGGAAACCACAAAAATGTTGCAATTTTGATACACTCTGATAAATCCATGACACATTTTAATGCTGATTTAAGGTGATCTAACAGAAGATTTGCCTGAATAGATACCCATTTTGGCCCTGTCACTGCCTTCCTTCAGAAGATAAGTTTCTGCTGTGAACCAACGTGTGTGCAACCCCTCCCTCTTCTCCCATTCACTGACAAAAAGAGCTTGGAAACATAAACCTGTTCTAAACTATTTCAAGCATAATAAGATGGAGCATGAAGAAAGATTGAGTAAGGCAGCTAATATGTCCCAAGATATATAAGGAAAGTGGAGATTTCCTTTTACAGGGGTTGAATGGCTAACCCATATTCTATGGTTGCAATTCTGTTCTTGTATCAATTTAATTGTTTTTAGATCAACTATCAAGCATCTGGAATGCAAGATAAATAACTACCTGCTTTTTCTTTAACACTAATCTAAATGAATGCATAAGGACTTGCACAAGAATTTAATAAAGGACGACGGGGATATCTAATGCTGGATGAAGTTGGGGGGGGGATGATGTCAGTGAATTAGGGCCCAGATTCCACTCTCAATGGTAGGTATTGACACCCATTCTTCAAAAAGTTAGGCAAGTCACTTCGTGCTGGAAGCGGTGAGAATAGCATTTCTACTTTAGAAGTTCTACTTCCCTTTCTGTAGTATAGCACAGTTGCAGTAGGAAAAGTAGGTTACAAATGTACTTAACACAGTGCTGTACCTGTTTACTGGACTCAACTTGGATAAGTGTTTACTGCTCTTCCACTCAGCAACAAAAGAGGAGAAAAAAGAATAAACAAAATACAATAATCCTGCTAGACAGTAAGTATTGATAGCTGGATGATCACAATTTCAGCTCATAACAACTCCGTGGTTTTGAAATTTGTTTATGTCCAAAATTGAAACAATAAGATTATCTACTGAACATTACTATCAACATACATTGCTGCATAACACTTCGTAACTTGGTTACTAAAAGTTTTAACCAAGACACCCAGGTTTAACTCACTGTTCTGTCTGATTCGGAGCACAGTTTTGCATCCTGAATCAGTCCACATAAAGAAGAAAGATTTGCCCATAGTACCTTTCCAAAACAACACAGTGGCTGTATGGGGGCAGGATCTTCCTTCCTCTCTTAAAACTTTTCCATAGATGCTTTCTGGAAAGAGACAGGTCTTTGCACATTTCAGTAAAATTACCCTTCAGCAAACACATATTGCCCATCAACTCTACTAGAAGCTGCAATGAAACTGGAATAGCTTCGCATAACCTGATAAAGATATGCTTCTGACTTCATCACGTTTTTCAGCAGCAGAAGCAGCAAACTTCTGATGTTGAAGGCAAGGAATCTGTCAGTCCACATTAGTGGTTTTTGGTGAAGCTTCTCTGATAGATTTAGCAGGAGCATGGATAAAGATGAACCACAGAAAAAAAAGAAAAGCCACAAGTAAAAGAAAACAGACATGTTTTCTAAGTTTTCAACATTCAGCTAAAGTTCTCAGTGATTCCAATTCAATGTTTTGGGTGGGCAGTACTAAAGGGCAAGACTTTTTAAGGCTGAGAAATGCTTTAGGAGACAATTAATATGCTCAAAGCTTCAGACTTTGATCTTGCTGGTAACACCACCTTTGCCTTTTCAAGCACATCTACTCAAGTCAGAGAGCATTTCACAGATCATGTCTTAACAGAAAAACTGCATCTATCTGCTACCCTAATCTGACTATCTTTAATAACAGAACTCACATTCAAAACAGCAGTTATACTGAGGAAGATTTTAAAATAAAAACTATAATTAAATACAGCTGACTTTGGAGAACTGAAAAATAAGAAAAGTCACAATCATTAGCTGTTGCAGAGACAAGAGAAACTAAAATAAGGTACAGAAGTTAAATGAATGGGATATGGTGTATTTCAATATATTTCATGTGTTCTTTTTCATTTTCTAATCCAAATACAAAAACAGGTATCTCAGACTTCATCCACAGAAATTATCTAGAATTATGAAAACATTATTACTTTATAAATAAAAATATAATCCAATCATTAATGCTAGAAAGCATCAATTTAAACTCATTTACTTTCAGACAAGAAACAAACGACCATAGTTGTTAATTCCTTAATGTAAACTTACAATTGATAAGGTAAACTTGAAGAACCTGGAAATTCAATCACAGTAATCTAAATGACCCGCTAATAGCCAAAAAAATAATAGATCTAGTGCAGATTTTACTCTGTGGCATAAAGTTGTTGACAATACATTCCTCAATAAAGAAAAATTGAATTATAGCCTTAGGGTGGTTTAATTTGGTACAAATTTTGAATAATGTTATATACATTTCCAAAGCAGATGCTAAGAGACTCTACAAGGACACTCAGCTCAATCAGAAGCCAGATTAAAGTTCCATCTGGAATGAAACAGTTCCACAGCTCTATTACAATTAGCAGAGTCACCAATGTCAGACTCAAAAGTTGGGCAATGTGAAACTCTCTCTTCAAAATACAGCTATTAGCCCAGAAACCAAACAAGTAGTTCACACATCTTTAAAACAGAACTCTTTAAGCAATCACAAGCTTGTGCTTTTGTAGCTAGGATGAAACCTCTCAACTGTATTATTATGGTCATATGAATAATGAAGATTATCCAGACACAATGATTTTGTATCACCTCTCCCATTGCATGCATGTAGCATTGAAAATCACATGTGTGCAAGTAGCTGCAATACTCTAAGTATCAGCAGGCTGAGAATAGTACAGAAGCTATTTGCATGAAATAAAATTCAAGATTGATTTTGAATTATCCTGATCTTTGCCTTCCCAATTCCCAGACTTCTTGTTATGAACCAAAGCATTTTCCCAACATGTCATGCTGAAGAATTGCACCCTGAAGTGATCCATCTTTAGACAAAATAAGAACAGAATTACCTATGAAATCTAATGGCTGAAAGTCAAAGCCTAATTCTTCAGCCAAATATTCAGTGTAACAGTGTTTTCCTAGATAGAAGCAAAACGCAAATTTCAACTCAAGTTTACTAGAAGAAAGCATCCTTTCAAAGCACAATTCAGCAAACAGCAGTGCTGATACATAGACAGTTAACAAACACATTCAAGACAGAAAAACAAAATATGCCACATGCCTTAAATTTACTATTTTACCATTTAAATAAATGATGCATTACACAAATAAGCAAGCCTGAATGCAGAAGTTAGAAATCAAATGCCCACATCTTGCATTTCTTTTCCCCCAAATAAATGCACAATGGATAAGTAGCAATGCAGACTTTGAAAAAATTACATCTCATTACACACATTTTCATCAAGAAAAGACTCGGTTAAAGAGCATATTTATGTTTTTCCAGTTGCTGGTTACATTAATCAGCCTGATTTCTATTATGAAATAGTAAGCTGCTAGGTCTGAAAATAACTACAATGTTAATATCCAGATAAGAGCAAAGTGAAGAAAGAGATAACTGTAGCCACTATCCAGCTAGCAGCCTATACTGTTCTGTAATGAAGTAAACTTCAACTTCCAAAAAACCCAGTAATATTCACAATGTTATATTTAGTACCTTTAATTAGTGTTCAAATACTATCCAATAATCTCCATATCTGAAATCTAATCTTCAAAATCTTCAGAGAGAAAAATTAACAATCTGGAGCAACAATGCGACTTTGTCCTTAAGTCTGACTGTTATTTCTGAGAATAGCCCATCTATTGCAGCAGGATGGAGGCATTTAGAAGAAACAAACAGGAAAGTCTGGTGGAAATTTAAACAGAGAAGCAAGATGTCAAAACTAAGATCACTGTAACCCAATCAGTGCCTTTGACAGAACATTGCCTTTTTTAAGGCAGTGGTCAACAAGTGTCCATGGCTGCTGGTTACACCAGAAAGGGCTAAGGGCATCCACAAACTCCAGTATTGATGAAGCCATGAAATGATCACTGTATTTCAGTTCCACACATGAACACAGCAGCCCATCAAAACAGCCACCTTCCCTATTAGTTAACACAAGTTTTCTGAAAGATTAAAAACTAAAATAACACCCCAAAATTAAAATGTTAATTAACAGAAAGCAAAGTATTGTAATTGAAACATGTCTCAAAGCCTGGGCTGGGGTCACACCACAAGCCTAGGGAGTCTTTCCAACAGTGTCCAGGAAAGTATCAAATTCTTCCTCAAAGAAACATCTATGATGCTAACTGATTATTCATGACAGAAATGTTTGGATAGCATGGGTCCTGATAACCATCTAACTGCAGTGATACAGAGTGAAGCACAGGCCTTAACAGGTTTCTCCAATAATTATATTTCTCAGTGTTGAGTACATAAAAGCATTATCAAGATGAGGCACATATATAAGGCTTTTGCAACAATAAAGAACTATTTAGCTCGTTTCCACAAGTAGTAATCATCCACACTTTTAATCTTCAGCATGTTTTTTTTTAAGAAGGTCTGGACTGCAATGTAAAGATTTCCCAATTTAATCCATGATCTGTGACTCTTGTGGCAGAGTTATCAACTTGCATAGCTTTAGACAGAAATAGTTCAGGAAATGATTAATCTTTCCTTCCTCATTCAAATACTCAGTAAACTAAGAGTGAGCAATCGTAACCAACGGTAGTTTACTCCTTGGTATCACATTACTTGTCCCTAAGCAAGTCATGAAATGACTTCACAAAGGCCAACTACAAGCTTATTTAGCTTCAGACCAAGCAAGGGACTGGAAGCACTTAGCAGCATCTCTGAATGATCTCTTTGTCAATGAAGAGAAAAAATATTAATTTCCACTCTTCTGTATATATCAACAGCTCTTGACCAATGATGAACTTTCACCTACTTTAAAAGATGTGACACAAGTCCTGGTTACTGAATTAAAATGATTTGAGTTATTCTGGTAGAAAATTTCACACGATTCCCAGTAGTCCCTTGCCTGTGAAATTTCTGAAGTATCATTTCTTTTTCTGCTCCTTCTCAAGATCTACATGCAGCTGTTCTGAGACTTGATAAATGACACAAGCACAGGATTAACAGTGTACCAATACACCATTCCAACTGCCTCCTGTGGTCATGTCACCACCTTAAAGCACTTGGAGAAAACCACCTCATGGATAAACAGCTGGCTGATGTTGAACCCAGTGAAGAGACTGGATAGGGGATGGTCAAAAGAAAACAACTGAAAACTAATTCCACAGAATTTTCTTTTTAATCAACAATTGGCCAATCTACTCCGTAGCTTAGCAACACTCTTACATTCTCTGTTGATGTTAACCTAGTATTTGGCAGCATCTGCAGAAAAAACACTTATCACCTCTTCTGTTAGCTGGAAAACTCTACTCCATTCTAGCAATGACTAAAAGTTATTAAATTATTCATATCTTCATCATCGCTCAGCTGCAGCATATTTCAAGATCAAGGCATAAAATTCTGGGTTTGAGCTCTCTTTTCTGTGCACTTGCTTGATTTCAGTTTAAACAACTACCCAAAGTTCCATGGGGAAGAAAATTCCCTATGATTAGAAAGACAAAACTCTTTCACATGAAGAACAGAACTTTCTTGGACATTGGTCCAAGACCACAAAAACCATTCCCAGCAGGTAACAATGACCACCCATCATCAACTCCAAGTCCGAAGGGCTTTTCTTCCTCTTGCTAACCTACACATCAAAATGGGTTTTTGACACTTATTTAATACAAAACAAGACTCTATTTTGCTAACACTTCTTTCCTTGGAAGAGACTGATAGAACACAGCACTTGCTGCACTGCTGGAACATTGCCCAACAACACTGTCTGGAAGATAGTGTCCGACATCAGCAGGGAGGCAAGATGCCGGTCCACCTCAGTATTTTATCGGCCTGCCCACAGTTGCCATGCTCCTACCACCTTTCCTACTATTACTAGTGGAAGTTTACCCCTCTTTTTATACCATGCACTTCACACTGTTGTTCCAAAAGCAGCCAACCCTAAAAAGTCGACAATCATCTTCACATATGAATCACTTTTCGTTGGCAAATATCTTTGCTGTGCTTAATGGATACCTACTTTACATGACAAAAACAAGACAGATCTAAAATCTGGTCTAATGTAGAAGACAAGAGGGTTTATCTTACTTTCTTTTTTCTATTCAGTTCTATCTTCTTCTGTGTTCCATAGATTGTTAGCCAAAATTGTTTTGAACAGTTGACTGCACTGTATACAGTGTATTTCTTCTACCTCTTAAGGCAGAAATATAATAAAGAACTCCAGTAAATTACATGTGTGACCTCCCATGCTTCAATCAAGGTTAGCTGTCCTTGGGATTTTTTTCCAGATATACTCCTACCAGAACTCTTCAAATAGTTTCCAATAATTAGCCTGTAAGTGATGTAAGGCTTACTAACTCTATAATTTATCCCTATTTTCAACAGCAGAGAAAAAAGAATTCAATATTTGGGAATAGCTCCTAAAATTAACTTAATTGGAAAAGAAAGTGCACTACTTAAATATTTATAGAAGTGATAAACTGTCTTTAAATCAATATTTTAATCACTGTATGCAGTCTAGCTCAACAAATCAACGTATGTCTTCACCAGCAATCTGGAATTCACGCTCTTCTTTTTTAAGGAAAACAGGGATAATGTTCTTTACTTTATAGTTCGCCTTTAGCACCCAAATTACCTTCACCACATTATTCCATTCTGCAGTACGCAAAGACACATCACTAATTCTTTGTTGGAGGAAAGCTCTTCTATGTCACCTTTTTTTCTGGAAATGCATGTAAGATTAAAAAGCAATCCTACTGAGACAGAATCATAGAATTATTTAAGTTGGAAAAGATCTTTAAGATCATCAAGTCCAACTATAAACCTCACACTGCCAAGTCCATCACTAAACCATGTCCCTAAGTGCCACGTCTACACATCTTCTAAATACCCCCAGGGATGGTGACTCCACCACTTCCCTGGGCAGCCTATTTGAATGCTTGACAACAGTTTCAGTGAAAAAATTTCTCTTAATACCCAACCTAAACCTCCCCTGGCACAACTTGAGGTCGTTTCCTCTAGTCCTATCCTTGTTACTTGGGAGACTGACATCCAACTCACTACAACCTCCTTTCAAGTAGCTGTTGACAGCAATAAGGTCTCCCCTCAGCATCCTTTTCTCCAGGCTAAACAACCCCAGTTCCTTCAGACGCTCCTCATAAGACTTGTTCTCTAGACCCTTCACCAGCTTTGTTGCTCTTCTTTGGAGATGCTCCGGCACCTCAATGTCTTTCTTGTAGTGATGGGCCCAAAACTGAACACAGTATTCAAGGTGCGCCCTCACCAGTGCCGAGTACAGGGGGACAATCGCTTCCCTAGTCCTGCTGGCCACGCTATTTCTGATACAAGCCAGGATGCTATTGGCCTTCTTGGCCACCTGGGCACACTGCCTACTGGTATTCAGCTGGCTGTCGACCAACACCCCCAGGTCCTTTTCCACAGGGCAGCTTTCCAGCCACTCCTCCCCAAGCCTGTAGTGGTGCACAGGGTTGTTGTAACCCAAGTGCAGGACCTGGCACTTGCCCTTGTTGAACCTCTTACAATTGGCTGCAGCCCATTGATCCAGCCTGGCCAGATCCCTCTGTAGAACCTTTCTACCCTCAAGCGGATCAACACTCCTGCCCAACTTGGTGTCATCTGCAAACTTACTGAGGGCGCACTTGATCCCTTCATCCAGATCATTGATAAAGATATTAACCAGAACTGAATCCAATACTGAGCCCTGGGGAACACCACCTGTGACTGGTCACCAACTGGATTTAACTCCATTCACCACAACTCTTTGGGCCCAGCCATCCAGACAGTTTTTTACCTAACCAAGAGTACACCTGTCCAAGCCATGAGCAGCCACTTTCTCCAGGAGAATGCTGTTGGAAATGGTGTCAAAGGCTTTACTGAAGTCCAAGCAGACATCATCTACAGTCTTTCCCCTCATCCACTAAGCAGTTCACCTTGTTATAGAAGATCAGGTTAGTCAAGCAGGACCTGCCTTTCATAAACCTATGCTGACTGGGCCCGATCACGTGGTTGTCTTGTACATACCACATGATGGCACTCAAGATGATCTGCTCCGTAACATTCCCTGGCACAGAGGTCAGACTGACAGGCCTGTAGTTCCCCAGATGCTCTTCTTGTAGATGGGTGTCGCATTTGCTAACCTCCAGTCAACTGGGACCTCCCTGGTCAGCCAGGACTGCTGATAAATGATGGAAAGTGGCTTGGTGAGCACCTCCACCAGCTCCCTCAGTACCCTTGGGTGGATCCCATCTGGCCCCATGGATTTGTGTGTGTCTTAGTGGTGTAGCAGGTTGCTAACCATTTCCCCTGGGATTATGGGAGCTTCATCCTGCTCCCCGTCCCCGTCTTCCAGCTCAGGGGGCTGGGTACTGTGAGAACAATTGGTCTTACAATTAAAGACTGAGGCAAAGAAGGCATTAAGTGCCTCGGCCTTTTCCTCAGCCTTTGTCACTATGTTTCCTCCCACATCCAATAAAGGATGGAGATTCTCCATAGCCACTCCTTTTGTTGTGAAGGTATTTGTGGAAACATATTTTATTGTCTTTTATTGCAGTAGCCAAATTAAGTTCTAGTTGGGCTTTGGCCCTTCTAATTTTTTCCCTGCATAGCCTCACGACATCCTTGTAGTCCTCCTGAGTTGTCTGCCCCTTCTTCTAAAGGCTATAAACTCTTCTCTTTTTCCTGAGTTCCATCCAAAGCTCTTCATTCAGCCAGGCCAGTCTCCTTCCCTGTCAGCTCGTCTTTCAGCACACAGGGACGGCCTGCTCCTGCGCCTTCGATATTTCCTTCCTGAAGAATGTCCAGCCTTTCTGGACTCCTCTGCCCTTCAGGACTGCCTCCCAAGGGACGCTGTCAGCCAGGCTCCTAAACAGGCCAAAGTCTGCCCTCTGGAAGTCCGAGGTAGCAGTTCTGCTGACCTCCCTCCTTACTTCTCCAAGAATCAAAAACTCTTATCATTTTGTGATCGCTGTGCCTGAGATGGTCTGCAATCACCACATCATCCACAAGTCCTTCTCTGTTCACAAACAACAGGTCCAGTGGCGCACCCTCCCTAGTTGGCTCACTCACCACCTGCGTCAGGAAGTTATCTTCCACACGCTCCAGGAACCTGCTAGACCCCGCTGTATTGTATTTCCAGCAGATATCTGGTAAGTTGAAGTCCCCCTTGAGAAAAAGGCCTAGCAATTGTGAGTCTTCTCCCAGTTGCTTACAGAATATTTTGTCTGCCTCTTCATCCTGGATGATGCTCAGCGGAAGTCACAATGGACTTTTATAACATGAAGAATCTTTTAAAAGGTAAAATAACCGCAGCTTTGTAACAGTGAATAAGTTTCACCTACACTGTGAACTTCATTGATAGAGTATTTTGTGGAAAACTTTGTCATGAAAAGATAAAATACTGTGAAAAATTTTCTTTCATTTCTTCTCCTGTTTAAGGAAACTCAGATAACTGACCCTATCTTTTCTCATCCCGAAGTCAAAAAGCCAAATGCTTTAGGCTAAAGACGTATAGATTTTGAAATATTTAAGGTAAATATTATTCGTTCTAAAATATATTTAAAAATAAAACTGAAAAAATCATGGCAATCCATTTAGGGCATAAAATTATTTATGAAAATTAATTTAAATAAAAACAACAACAAAAAGACATCAGTCTTTATGTGTTTGCTGCTGTAATCTCATACAACTGGAGAAAGGGAAAACTAAATGAAGTTAATAAGTGACATTTCCAAAACAAACAAAAGGATCTATTTCTTCATAGAGTTAAAAGTCAAGCCATGGAACTCTTTGCTACAGGACATTAAAACTTTACACAGGTTCAAAAAGTGATCATTTTTTTGGAGGAGAGAGAAAACAAGAGAGGAAAACAACCAACCAACCAAACAATAAAAACCCAATACAGCTGAAAGTTGCTAGATAAAAAGACACCACTGCTGATTCTCCTTGCCCATAAGCTTTCAGATCTCTAGAAGAAAGAAGAGCATATGTGGGAAATAATGTCACAGACTTCTCAAACTTCTCCCTAAGCACCTTTCTTCAGACACGCTGGAGAAAGGAAACTAGGTTAGAAGTGTGCCTGTCCCAAGTCACTGTGGTTATCATAAGCCTCTCTGCTAAAGGTATAAAAGAAAAGACAGGTGAAAACCTGGAATTAGTTTGCTCAATGACTTATCCAGCATCTCAGACTGTAACAGTCTCTCAGATGGGTGCTAAATACCATAACTGATTTTTCCAGGTTTTTTGATGGGGGGGGGAGTTCAATGACTTTCAAAGTTCTAAAACAACAGGAAAAGCAGGAAGACTTGGTCTCCTATTTTAAACTAAGAAAAAAAATTGTCTGAAGATAAAATTCACAGGTTTTTTACAGCACAGTTAACAATTCAGTTTATTATAAGCAATATCTCATAAAAGAAATCCATTTTCATTTCAAAATGCATATTTTTCTTCTTCTCCTTTTAACATATATCCAGCATTCTTATCCTGTAAATGATATTACCTTAAATTAAATATTGCTATCTTTGTACACTTAATATGAACTGGACATAAATAATGAATTTTAAAAGTCCTAAAAATAAATTAATTCGTTCTCCATTGTCATGCAAAACCATAAAAATTATTAATTTTGTACATGTTAAGGTCTGTAATTGCTTTAAAAAAACACATAAAGGTACCAATTGTGTTTAGTAATAAATAAATATAAAACTACTACAGCAAAAGTATATTTACTTGAAAATCAACATTTACTATGGATACCGCCTTTCTTCAGGAATGTAAGAAAGTAAAAACCCGACAATTTATATTCATGTAAGTCTAGATATTCAAATCATGAATAAATGGCTGGTTCAAGCTGCACAAAATATTCCACTGACTTCTGTTACCATCAGATACACCATGCTTACAGAAACACTCTCTAATAGTAATACAGTTATAATAATACAGATTAGCTCCTACAGCCTGTCTTTTCTATACTGTCATCACTGGTTGCAAATAATGGACAATAATACAATGAAAAATATTTCCAGGAAACTGAGCAAAAAATCCTGCCCCCCCCTCCCCCCGCCCCACCAATTTAACAAGAACCCCTTGACAGAGCTTAGTATGTTCTTCTGGCACCTAATATCTACTTTCTGGAACTTGAACAGATGTATTCATGGAGCGTTCTTTAAGTTCACAGATCTAGAGCTGAAATTCTGCAGATCTCTCTGTACTGAAGTCATCTGGGGAAGCAAGGTGACTGTGCTTGGTATTTCCATCTGATTCTTTCCTGACCTACAGGAGAGCACAATGAAAAAAGTCTATCTGAACAAGATTTAGAGCAAGAAAACAAAGCCCTTTTAATTCTGATTTTAGTCAGCATGGTCACTTCTCTGATTTGTCTTGAACTAGCTATCTGGGTCAAAATACTATCACTTCCCAAGACAAAGATTTCACTTGAAATTCCAAGCTGGGACCCACTAATGGAAAAACAGAAATAAATACAAAAAAACCCTAGAACTTTTTACCTTCCAAGGACTCGAGGTGTAGATTGTATTGACCCAGAATTTTTAGAATTCAATGTTATTTGGATGGATTAGGTTAGGAAGGTAATGGAAAAGATAATGAAAACTTACTGTATAACTGTTAAGTTATAGCATTCAACATTTACTAGCAAGTCTTTCAGCACCGTGTGTAAGGTGCATCCTTTCACCAGTAACAGAGACATGAAAGAGAATCTCAACATCTTTAAGCTGACTACTTGATGCACTCTAATTTTTAAATAAATGCAATTTTCAATTTTTGGAGTCCTTTCACCAAGATGAGCAGAAATAGAATTTGTGAGTGCTTGCACAACCAGGAGCTCCCTCCTCCCCATCCTTCAGACAACACACAAAGTAAACTTTGAGCTCAACTTTCTAAAACTCTTTTTTCCCTTCTTTTCTGAGATGACCAATTTAGAAGTTTGCAAGTAATGCATATAGAACGGCATTACATTTTACCACTTTTTCAGTTAAGAAAGACAAATATTTTCAGGGTAGCCTGGTTCTTTTGTCTCAGAGAAAATGGTGGTCAGACTGAAGCTAAATGAGACAATGCCTAACAACACTATTCACAGCGAGGTGGCATAAAGAAACAGCTGCCTTCCACTAACCCATCCCAGTTCTTTCTTCCTTCACCATTCATCTTACTTTCAGTCTTTCTCGACTAGCAACCTTAATCTTTCCAACGTTTTGCTCTCTCTCCTTGAAAATCACTCTGTTGCTCTTTCTAAATCTTCGCTCCAGTCCTCCAACTACTTTTCTCTGCCTTAATCTATTTATTGAAGTGTTGCATGCTGAGGATCAACAGGGCCTCTGTACATCTAACTGTAATTTTAAACAAAGACTTTCTGAATAAAAGCAGTAGAAAAGTTTAAGAAGTGACATTCAAGTTGGTCTCCTCTGTAACTTCAGCACTAGCTCCAACACAATCCTCAAAACCAGAGAATGAATACTAGTTTTCATACCTTAGAAACAGCTGCTATTCAGAAAGATGAAAGCAAGCCAGCCTTTCAAGTGTACAGCTACACTCACAGAGACATGTCACCCCCCATCCTGTTCCTCAGTGGTTCAATCTACCATACCTGAACTTACATTATGTCAATAAAATTCTACATATATCATCGATTTTATCTATTTCATGCATGCAATGAAAAAGCAGCTTAAAAAATGGGGGAAGGGGTGACTCAGAAAAGTAATTCTTTTTCCAACCTGAGGAAACTTTAGACAAATTTGCCTTTGATAATCGACTGAACAAGCTGCACTGCAAGCATCAAGGGATGGTGCAGGGATATCTAGCAGGTGCTGCAGTTTATCACAAAACCGTCTAAAATAATTGGAAGTGACAACCAGCACTACCACAAATGATTTATTAGTCTTTCACTCAGCTTTTCAGCTTCCTCAGGGCCAGAATAAATAATTTACCAACTCTGTATCTTCCAATCATTAATTCTTCCCTGTGCATCCAAACTACATTTAACTCTGCTGGGTTCAGTGGAATTAAAAACACAATATGAAGACTTTTTCCCCCCCAAGTATAGCATTATCTGACTTTATCTAAAAGTAAAATTGTCAATCAAAATTTGTATCGGTGATAGAAGGATTAGAGCTAACAACCAATGCTGAGTTACAAAATATCTGCAGAATAAAATGAAAGTTAAACTGAAGAGATATCAACAATGAAATGCTCCCAGGGGGTCAGGCGTGTTCTCAAGATATAAAGTACTGATAGTGTCTGAAGATATCGATTAGCATTGTTTTTCTGATCCATAAACTAACATTACTTACAGACAAACATCTTACATGTCCCACATGGCAAATGCAGGATGAAAACACTGAACAGGAAACATTCAGAAAATAAATGAAAAAGGAGATGTGAGCAAAATGGAAGGATTAAACATGAACAGAATGGTTTTGTAAAAAGGCAATACTTTTTGAGGAAATACATTAAAGATACAAGATTTATTAATGCCCTTGTGTTCATATCACAAAAAAGAAATAAAGTATTATACAAGGCAGAATTATAAACTAGGAGTATAAAATGGCATAAAACCAAAGTACACTTTCGAATTTAAAACAGAATATATAAGGTACCATATTCCTATTAATTATGTAGAGAAAACACAGAGAAAACAAAAATCACACCCTAAATCCATTTTTGATGTAAGCTAGTCTTGTCTCATTAAATCAGCATCTATGATTAAAACCAAGATCATTTTTGGTACATAATGTATTGCATTGTTAGAGCAGCATCTGTTTGTTGCACAGCAACACATTTTTCAGCTTTAAGAAACTGTACTCATAGAGAAGAAACAATCCAGACTTTGAAGATATAAAAATATTTTTACTTCCAAAAGCATTTTGTACTAAAGGGGTTAATAACATTAATGTGCTAATATTTTGCATTCCAAGAAGAGGCTTCAAGCTGTTGGAAACATACAGAAGAAGAATTTCATGGTACTAACAGCTTTCTTTCAGTCCTATGGGACTGAGACAACTCAAACTTTAAGTGCTTAGCAGAAAAGCTCTGTAAAGCTATGAAGGGTAATCAATAGGGCTTTCACCAAATAATACAGTCTGAAATAAATTGGCCATAACAAAAATGCCTTACCTTTTTTCTCATCATTAATCTCAATATAGAGAAAAGTACAGTATGACCTACACGTCCAAAATAACTGACATACAAATATGTTTTCACACTACTTCTAACAATACAAAAAATTTTCACAAATACAGGAAATTTCATATTATTAATTTGAAAGCAATTTCTTATCCTATGTATTTCTCAAACATCAATTTCAAAACACAGATTATCATCTGCTGCAACCAGCCAAGCACATGCTGAACTCAATCTCCCAAAATGTTCAAGAGAATGACACTGTTATAAGGGCTGAGTATTTTATCACTATAACAAAGGATGTTCTAAAACATTCCCAAATCTGAAAAAATGCAATATTGTAAATAAAACAAAACTTAGAGAAACTAAATTACAAGCAAGCATTGATATCTATGCTTTCTTCTGCTGCTGGGCCAAAAAGCCTTCAAAGAACTTAGGTCTTAGGAGACAGAGGGAACATACTTTGGGAAGCCTGCAAAAGATAAAAATACACTTGATCCCAGCATCAGATCACTGAGCCAAAAGTCATTTGCCCTAGAATCAGTTCCTTAGATTCATAAGAAAGTATTTACTGTGGTCAAATTTTAAAAAATAACAAAGTATGTTGCCTGTTGCTCATACGACCCAGATATGGGTCCTATAAATAAAGAGATCTAGGAAGCTGTTTTGTCATTTAACTTTTGGTGCTAACTTATTATGGAATCTTTCTTGAACAAGTGCATGGACTTTTTGACTTGGAGAAAAATGGATTTGGACACCAAGTCCTGAATGCAAGCATACAATGAAGTTTTATTGCTGTACAGGTTTCCTTATAGGTTCAAAAAAACCCCCCAAACCCACCACAAAAAACTGTGTGTCCAGACTTCACTTCTTGGGTTTGTTCGTACTCTTATGCAAAAGCATTCCAAAGTGACAGCTGGTCTCACAGAAAATAATGGGCTAATATAGAGGTTGAAACAATTTTGGTAAGAAAACAGCATTCAACACTTAATCTTTTTCTGATTAAAATGCAATTATAGCTATTGATACAATCAGAAACTTCCCAAATGACCTCTCTCACATAAAAATGATTTAGTAATGCTTTGAGTACTCTCTTCAAAGGTTAAATAAAAGAAGTGACTGAGATTAAAAAAGGGGGTCAGAAGTATCAAGCCCGAGGACAGTAAATCAGCCTTAATTTACCCAACTAGAAAGTTTCACTGAAATCTTCATTGCCTCTATAAGAATACAAAGAAATGTATCAGAAATTCTCATACATAGTTCTCAGTGTATAAGAAACCAACTGCATTTCTTCATGTTCCTAACAGTTTTGGGTCTATCTTGGTCAATAATGTCTGCTTATAAGAAATGTCCCTAAGGGAGTACTGGGTAAATTTATAATTGTATGTATCCCAGAAGAACCATGTTGTCAAATGTCAGTTTTGACAAAACATCCTCACCTAAGGTATAAGTTCACAGATCTTCTCACTCTCAGTGCGATTTTTCACCTCCATCAATCTAGTTCCCTTTCCTCACATTTTTTCATCACAGCTATTTGTACATTCTAACAAAACCTTGAGATGAGGAAGAAGAAAGGAAAATTCTGTTTTATCTGCATTTACCATTCAGCAAATCTGTCATCTCCACTTTATGAAAAGGAAGTGAGGCAGAGGAGGGCCACTGAGCGCATGTGGCAGTGAATTAGGAACCAAACTTGTCATCTCCTGATGACGCTTCAGAGGTATACAAATCAACAGTGCATCCATTATTACCATTTTGGCAGAAAGCATAGGTTCAACCTCCAAGATTCTCCAGAGCTGCGTTTTACCCTGAGCTACGAAAGACCTTTTTTTTGTCCACCAACAACAAAAAATAGCAACTAGAGCTAACTACAAGGTATGCAAGGTAAGCCAAAGTTAAGAAACCTGCTAGGTACATTTCTGAACAGGAACCTTAAACAAGAAATTTTCAACAGACTACAACAAATGAGAGAGACTTTTATTTAGCAAAATGCTCGTAAGTTCTTTTCCTTCCCAAACCACTGCTTGCAAATCATTTTAAGCAAAACTACCCACTATAAAACAATGTCTGTAAAAATCCATGCAAGGTATTAAGAAGCAGATAACTTCTTGACCTAATTCAGGGTTACAAACCAAAGTCTGAACTGTCACTAGATGCTGAATTGACCTCTGAGTCACCTGAATTAATCATCATAAAGGCTTCAAACCACCTGAAGACTCTGGATAAAAGCAAAACAACAACAACAACAAAAAAAACCAAAAACCAAACCCCAAAACAGAGCAGCTCACTCAGACTTCATCAATAAAAGTCAACCTTATCCAACTTAGGAATATTTGAAAAAAAATTGTAAAAATAGCCCATTTTCCCCTTCCTCTTGAAGGAAGCTTTTGATTGATTGATTTTATTTTAAGTTTTAACATGCAAGCCACTCAGCTAGTCAGCCCAGTCAAGCCAGCCAACATGTAAAGGTCTGATTTTGAAGAAAAAAAAATATTTCATTATCACAGCTCAAACACGAATGCAGACATTCAGGTCTATTCTGTTGTAAAGTCTTCTTTTCTTTCTACATATAAGGATCATCCTCAAAGACTGAAATGGATTAAATAAATCGAGATAAGATAGGAAGTGACATTACATAAGGGAGTAAAGGAGGTTTATTATTTAGTAGTAGAAGCATGCCTCATTCATGTTGCCCTTATCTTGGGGGATGTATAGCCCATCCCTGAAATAGCCATTTTGAGTATATACCAACACCAGCACATGCTATGATCTTTTCAGTATTCTGCACAAAAAAGTGTTATGCAAACCACTTCATTTTGCTATTTCATGCAACAAATAAAAGGCATAATAAGTGTGCAGTGAAAAATCATACTCTGTGTAAAGAAATGCCCAGAGTTACCGAGTAACACACTCTTGTAATCAGCATAACAAAGGCAGCATGAGAGAAAGCAACTCAACTTCTAATCACGTTTTAGCTAACAGGTTGGTAGACACAACCATATGGAACAAGTAACGTCTCTTGTACTGAATGAACGGAATGAATTTCAGCTGTGTCTTTGCTGTTCTTAAATTATTAAGATTATGGGCACACTATCTACTTGAGAACAATGTAAGAAAGCTAGAACATTGTAACTTCCGAAGCTCAAATACCTTCAAACACAAGGTCTCTGGCATGCTCCAACAGATAAATCACTAAACTTCAGTTGTAGTTCTAACAACTATTTATTTAAAAAATATAATTTAAGATGAAAGACTGAAAAAGACTGAATATCAGAAAATACTCAGTGACAAATATTGAACCTAGCATCATAGAACTTTTGGCAATTCTTCCATTCAACCCCTTCCTCCTCCAGCCTTCCACATATTTAATCATCTGTTAGTAGAAATTTTTGTGGAATTGGTTGTCAAAAAGAAATAGTGAGGATTATCATGTTTTCACAGAAGCATTGTTAATAATGCATCAGGAAATTAAAAATATTTAGTTGCAATTTTCTAAGCTTTTTAGCAAAATATTCACTAATCTCTTGCTTCATATACAATACCTGGGTAAAAATAAGATCTCTACCCCAAATCCCTTCTATCATATCAGGCCAATGATCAATTCCTAATATCAGACAAGAAAGTAAAATTTTTTTCTAACCTATTCTGTATATTCTACACCTTCTCCCTTTTGAAAAAGAACTATTTCTTTTTACCTTTAACAACTTAATCTATGAGTTGAACAATCACTTGGGTAACACTCCGTATGATTCCCCTCACATTTGCAGGCCCTGGCCCTCAAGGTGGACTTTAACCATACCAGCACCTGCTTGAGGAACAACACAGCATGGAACAAGCAACCCAGGTTTTCTGGAGTGCATTGACAACTTCATGATACAAAGTTGAGATGGAGGCTTTCTGCTGGACCTCATACTTACAAACAAGAACTCATCAGGGTTATTAAAAGCTGAAAGAAACATTAGCTCCAGCCACTATGAGATGGTGGAATTCAGCATCCTGAGAGGAGGGAAAAAAGCAAAAAGTGGGATCATAACCCCGGACTTCAGTAGAGGAGACTCTGACCTATTCAGGGATTGGCTCAGAAGAATTCCATGGCAGATGGCTGTGGAGAGAAGGGTCCAGGAAAGCTGGTTGATTGTCAAGGATGCCCTTCTCCAAGCTTAAGAATGGTTCATCCCAAAAAGCAAGAAAACAAACAAACATGGTAGAAGACCTGAATGGATGAACAAGGAGCAGCTGGCAGAACTCAACACAAAAAGAAAGCGTACAGGAGATGGAAGCAAGAACAGGTAACCTGAGAGAAATATAGAGACATCATCCAAATAAGCAGGGATGGGGTTAGGAAAGCCAAAGCCCAGCTGGAGTTGAATGTGGCAAGGGATTTGAAGGGCATCAGGTACATCAGCAGCGAAAGCAAGACTAGGGAACGTGTGGGCCTACTGCTGAATGGGAACTTGGTGACAAAAGACAAATAGGAAGCCAAGACCCTCGATGCTTTCTTTGCCTCTGTCTTTACTGGTGAGACAAGCCTTCGGCAATCCCAGGTCCATGAAACCAGCGTGAAAGTCCAGGGCACAGTAGACTGATCCAGGTGGAGCAGGATCAAGCTTGGGAATATTTAAACAAGCTGGATGTACACAAGTCCATAGGCTTGAAGGGACAGACTCACAAGTGCTGAGGGAGATAGCTAATCTCATTGCAAGGTCATTCACAGCAATCTTGAAAAAGGCATGGAGATCATGGCAGGGTCCTAGGGACTTGAGCAAACCAAATGCCACTCCCCTCTTGAAGGAGAGCAAGAAGGAGGATCCACAGAACTACAGGCTCATCAACCTCACATCAATCACCAAAAAGAATCACCCCCTGTGCCACACTACAGGCTGGGAGTCAAGCACCTGGAACACAGCTTTGAAGAAAAGGACCTGGGCATCCAAGCGGACACCAAGTTGAACATGAGCCAGCAATGTGTCCTCACAGCAAAAAAGGCCAAGACCATTAGGAAGAGTATTACCAGCAAGTCGAGGGATGTGATTATTTCCCTTTAAACAGCACTGGTGATAACGCTTCTGCGGTACTGTATGCAGTCCTGGGCTCCCCAGTACAAGAGAGACACAGTCTTATTCAAGCATGTCCAGCAGAGGGCCTGAAAGATGATTAAGGGTTTGAAGCATACGAAATATGAGCAGATGCTGAGAGAGCTGGGATTGTTTAGCCTTGAGAAGAGAAGGCTCAGGGGATTTTATCTATTTCTAGACATTTCTGATGGAAGTGAGTACAGAAGATGGAGCCTGACTCTTCTCACTGGTATCCAGTGAACAGATAAACGTCAATGGATACAAGAAATCCCATTTAAAAATAATAAAAACTTCTTTTACCGTGAGGATAATCAAAGACTGGAACAGGTTGTCCAGAGCAGTTGTGGAGTCTCTACCTTTGCAGATATTCAAAACCCGACCAATGTCCTGAAGAACCTGTTCTAGCTGACCCTGCTTTGAGCTGAGGAGTTGGACTAGATGATCTCGAAAGGTGCCTTCTGATGTCAGCTACTCTGAGATTCTGTAATTTGATTTATGGGAAACCATAAATGTTTTTGCTCAAGTTATTTGTATTCAACAGATGTTTATAGATCATTAGTGTTAATTATATAGAAATCAGCAATAGGACCTTAAATAGCTTGTTAATGCAGGTCCTCCAAAATCACTATATTAACTTAATTTCTTCAAGTATTTTGTCACATGCATTATTTTCCTGTTGATTCTTTTCTTAAGACTCTGAAAGTATGTGAACAAAACAATGTACTTGATAGCATGATCTTCATGAAATAACCACACAAAAATATTTCTTTAAAATCAAAATATATACACACGCATTGACATGTATCTTAAATTTAACTAGAGCACGAGTTTTGAACACAGAGGATTTGGACATTCATTCATATTTGTACCAGAAGAGTACAAGAACTGGAGAGAAATCTTCTGCAGAAAAAAATTTTGGCAAATGTGGAGAACCAAAGACGTACAAGACAGATGAACTAATGGAGGCATATATGAGAAAAATTACAAGATAAAATTTGACACAGGATGTCAACTAAGCCTTATAAATGACGCATAAATTTTTACCTTAGACAACTTTGGAACACTGAAGAAACAATGCATCAGAGGGTACTTAAGAAAAGCCCTACCACATTGAGCCAAAGGGCTGATTTCTTTCAGACAATACAGGTTTTTTTCTGCATTAATTTTTCTGGTGTCTTAAGAGTTTTTAAAATGAAGTTGTACTTCCTGAAGAAGATCAACAAAAGTCAAAATGAGTAAATCAGAGTTAAAAGTAACCAAACATGTCATAATTTGCACTCCTGCTGTTGCAAAATACAGCGAGATAAACTTCAGAGAGAGTAAACGATTATTACCCCATGCGCTTTATGTACCTGACAGCAGTATCTTTTAACACCATACCTAGGCACTGGCTCAGAGTACTGCTTCATGACTGCCTCCTAACCTCTTCAACTGTCTTTTTCTCACCCCCTCCTTGAACTAGCACCAGCATTAATGTAGTCAGATTACAAAATCAATAAAGACTAAAACTAACATAGCAAAAGAATGCACAAGCAGCAGCCTGCATAAAAGTGGTGAGAACACTAGGCTAGGGAAGGGGGCTTAGCAAGGCTACCTTCTTCAATTTCTGAAGTGATTCTCCCAATTGATCATCCTTACAATGCTTCAATTTATATTGTAGAGCAGTATTTATTCAAATAATAATTAGACTAGTTGTCCTAGAACAAAGATGACTGAAAAAGCACTTCCTGTTGATCTAGAAAGGGTAAAATGTTCATATTATGCATATCATTTGCATTTTCAGCTAGGGCAAATTCTAGTCGCTCAGTAGTAGCCAGAGTATTTTTGTTTTAATCACTTGCTCACATAAACTCTTTTGGAGTTGCCAAAGGAATTTTTAAGACTGCAAATTGAAAGCAAGGTGCATAATCTCTCCTATAATATAGTCACTATAAACTGTGCAAAGAATCAAGAACCTCTGCCTCACTTTAATATTTGAATGTCTTACAGAAAAAAAAGAAAAAAAAAGACTTTTGTTTCTACCTAAACAAAAAAAAAAAAAAAAAATAGCCTTTCTAAAAGATTCTCCATAATTTCCATTACTAATGATTGTGAAAGTTGAGCTGCATCTCCCCCCAAATGGCAAACTTACACTTTACTGTTTTGCATTTAACTATTTAGCAATATTGCCTTCCCAAGGTCAGCTTAATCCTATAATTAATAGGTTTATATCATTAATAGCTTTTTATTCTCATTTAGAGCATTTTGCCACGTAGTTTTTTCATACTGTTAGTTCCCAGAGCAAAATAGCTTCCTTTTTGTTTCTGAATGTTTCTGAACTCTGTCCTGTCCCAAGCCACCACCAACAGAACAGCTTCACCTTGATTCTCAACAAATCAAATGAATGCAATTAACTCAGTTCAAGATCAGGATTCTTTGTCCATAAGAACCGCAGGCAAGACTGGGCTTTCCTTTGGAAAGTGAATCTAATTTGCCCTTTTTCTGTAGTGCTGACATATGCCTTAAAGCAAGACAACCAGAACAGTCCTATGGCAAACATTACTCAGTAATTTTAAAAATCACTACTTTAAATTTACAGAAAGAGTAAGTCAGAAAAGAAAGGGGGAAGCGATCTTTCAAAAACAGCTGTAGCATGTAAAAGAAATTAGCATGAGTGACTGCAGGGAAAATATCAGCAATAGGCTTTGAAGTAATCTGGCTTGGGTCACTGAAAAGAAAACAGAGGCAGATGCTAGGCTGCCTAGCCCAGGTCACTGCAGGGAGAACAGCTGGTTATGTGAGTCTTGCCTGGGACACGGAGTTGGTGCTTGATTCTACTGAGCCATGTTTTAATACATCCTTGATGATTTTAGTATGCGAGAAAAGCTGAAAACCGATGGGGGGGGGGGGGGGGGGGGGGGTTGTGGGTGAAACTATGACAAATTAAACCCTTTATTTAGTAACAATACTTGGGTTTATTCTCTTTTATGTGTAGTTGTACACACAAGAAAAAGAGTACAAATGTTGACTGGCTATGTAGATCTACATCTGAAATAGAATTAAGAGTTTCTGAAGTAGTCTACCAAGTTATCAATATTTTAACAGCTTTTAAAAGCTGTTATATAGTAGTGCAGATAGTTTCAGGACCAGAGGGTCTACACATTCATTCCATATTAACTGTGGTATATTTTAAGACATTTTATTTTCACATTCATATCGGGGTCAGAAGAGAGAATGTCCTCTGATCATTGTATCCACGATCACCTTTAGCTGGAAGTTAAAGAACTCCTTTTTATAACCCACTAACCAATGTTCAAATTGACTTAAGAGAGTTGTTGTTCATCCATCCAAGGATTTCATTAAAACCTCTACCATCGTAATTTCTGGATTATGTTACAGAAAACTGAACTCACATTATGGACCCTGGTAAGCAGAAGAGAGTTTTTAAAGTGAATTTTTCCATGATTGCCCAGCTCCCCATTTCATGACTCATGCATTCCTTCCAATCATATTATTCATCACTCCTTTTCATGAAGGCAAGAAATTATAAATGATTACCATCTTGATTTGTCTGAGCACAGAAAAAAATATCTTTAGAATCAATGGACAACTCTACTCAATAGATCAGCTACTTATTCAAAATATGTTTCACTGAAAATGCAGAATATGCCTTCAGATGTGCTCATAGTTTTACTCATTGTTCTAAGATGTATTCCACGCACATGCATACAATAAAGTCTCTCTCTAAGAAAGAGTCTTAAGAGTAGTAGTGTAGATTTTAGGTGATTAAAGAGAAACAAAAGATTTTTTTTTCAGGTTATATATACTTCTCACTCCCCAGCTATTTTTATGTTCACTCCCAGGTAGTGCAGGCATTTATTAAGAACAAGTAGGCAGAGCAGGGCAAATAGAACTCTTTATATGAATAAAATGAAAGTGAATGAAAGTGTTAAGAAAATTATCTTTTGAACCAATTAAAGAAGAGATAGCTTAGAAATACCGTGGAGAGGAGTTGCATAGAACAGAAACAAAACCCGTTCTGTATAGAAACAGAAAAAAAAGTCAATTTATCTAGTCAAATAATTGCACCAATTTCATTTGTTGGCTCCAGATTAGAAGAAATTCCAAAGAAAACTTATACATCAAGTGTCTAGATTACTCATACAGACCCAACTATATCTATCCCAAAGGAACTACTTCTTTTTTACCTGAATCCACAAATCGTATGTATTTCATGTTAAAGCTTACTGTACTAAAGTTAAGTTTTGCAGTATTAATCTAAAACCTCCCAACTTTTTTTATCAAATGTTAGAATTGACATAAATGTGATAAAATGGGACAATCCCAGATGCTTAAGGTCTTTGAAAACTCTGGTCAACTGAAACATGACAGATATACAAACATACACATACACACAGGAGAAAGTAAAAAAGGGAAAATAACAAAGTTCTTTGCATTTCATATTTTTGCTGTTTTCGCAAACACTATAAAGGATGTTTTTAATGTCTGTTGATCCTCACAACAGAGTAAGGAATATTAAATCCAGCTATAACCATATGTCAAATGCAAGAGACTGGGATAAAGAAAATAGTCTAAAATTAGTGTTTACTATATATAATGCTGTAAGAGAATATATTCATCAGCTTCAGTGCCACTATCAGCTTGTCGTAAGTTACGCTCAAATGTTTACAAGATCAGAATTTCAGCTGAAAGGAAAAACATGTTTCAGTAGAGACAAGTCACCACACTAGGCACAGCCTTCTTCACTGAACTTCCTGCATCTTCACTGTATCGCTGACAAGATGCTAGAGGCTCTTTCTGGTAGGCATGAAGAAGTATGCATGAACAAGACTAAGCTATTGTGACTACCACTTTGCTATTAAGTTGCATCTGAGGTAGATGGGTATTCCTAGTATAAATAAACTGGCATAGTGCTCCTGATGTAGACTTGACCTAAGTCATTAAAACAGAGAAGGAGAATCATCAAAAACTTTCTGGATTTGAGGTAGATAAACTCAATGAGCTACATTTATGAGGTTGCTAGTCATCTTCTTTTAGGCGCTACTCATTTTCTGTAGTTAACACGGATTAAAAAAACCCAAACATAAAATATCGCTTAAAGTGTATATAATACTCACGACCATTACTGAAATGTAACTAGTTACTGTAATTCTCATGAGGATCTTTTTTCACTGCTTGCAAAATAGGAGGCACTTCCTCTCCAGGAGAGGTCATCATGGTATGTGGACAGTTTACGTCAGGTGACTTTATGAAAACCATATAGAAGAAATAAGAAGGGGAGATACTGTAAAACTAAAAAATATTAGATTGCAGTTTACACCATGAACATCTGAGAACCCATGCTTTGCTTAAAAATATAAACTAATTAAAATAGTGCAAATAGAACAGAAAAGCTGCGTGTGTATAGCTAGTAATAAAGCTGCTTACTGTTAAAAGGTTTTCATAGAACAGGCTGTTGGGGTTCAATATTCAAGTTAAAATTCACAATTTACTATGTGAATATTTAACCATGCAGCTATAATATCTTCTAATGTTCTTTCACATAAAAAAGTAACATCTCTCATACAGTGAAAGGTATGTATACGAACGTACAAATATGTTGTTGTAAGGAGGCTGATATTTTAATAATATAATAGGATGATTCAACTCTGCTATTGCTTTCAGATGTCCAACACAAAAGACCCTGTGCTTCTCAATAACCCACTGTTGCTACCAACATTATGCCCATACGTTCCTATCATCATACCATAGCTTCCCATTGTTAAACTCTTTCCTCTCAAATTTACATCTTTCTCCAGCTTCTGTCCCCCTGTGGGATCCTTAGTCCAAGTCAAGAACAACTGCTTACTACTTGACTATGCTATAGAGTGTAATCCCGGACCTAGAGTGGTAATACCTTGCTGGATATACCTTTTTCCTCTTTGTAGACATCTTCTTTCTAGGCAGCGCTGCAAAGATTTTTCTGTGAAACATACAGAATTTCTACTAGCTTGAGGTTTTTTTCTTTTGGTTTTTTTTTTAGTTAAGGTGTTACTACAATCCATGCTTTACGTGAACTTATATTTTAAATAATGTTTGCATCATTTCTTTTTAAAACACCATGCTTTCATCACTGTCAGCTCTGATCAATCCTACAGCCTTTAACAGAGACTTCCAAAATGCATTGCAAAGCAGCTTCCCTACAATGTGAAACAGAACTTGACTATTCATTTTACAAAACCAACATATGTGTTTGGTTACAAATACTGGAGTATTTCTCTAGTATTTCATTCAAAGGACTTTTTTTAATACTTGTAAAGTTTGCTTTGAGAGAGTGCTGATCCCTATTCTGTGAAGCAAGCTAGCATCATTAGGATGACAAAATCAAGTCTTATTGTGGCAAGAAGAAACATCATTTAGTGTCAACAACACACTGCTATTGATTTGAACTCCTCCTTGCCTCATGGGTGAAATAACAAGCTCCTACACACAGACTCTCTAAGCATACCAATAGAGGAGAGAGGCAAGAAAAATACTAAAAATGGCTGTATTAAAGATACAACAGGAAATATATGACTCATGAGATGTAAA
Organism: Astur gentilis; assembly: GCF_929443795.1. Lineage (NCBI taxonomy): Eukaryota > Metazoa > Chordata > Aves > Accipitriformes > Accipitridae > Astur > Astur gentilis. The sequence continues at coordinate 7,641,797 of NC_064883.1, read as the reverse complement.
TTCTTTTATCTGTATGGAATAAATTGAAGAAGAGCTTAATATGGCTTCTGCAATTTCTATGGAGTTAGATTAGAACAGAAATACACCTACCAATAATACACCAGATTTAGGCTTCCCAACCACCACCTCCTAACTGTTCAGTATCCCCTGTGAAACAAGCCAGCTTCATTTTCATTATCTAATGTGTGACTATTCACGTTTTTAAAATGACACCTTATTTTAGCATCCTGGTTGGCCATTTCAGTGTAAGATGCAGAACTGATTGAGCATACAGCGTAAATTATCCTTTCACATTAGTGGCAGGATCTCTCTAAAACAGAGCTAAGAAACAGTCTGTCAACAAGTATAGGTTCGCTCTTTTTCTATTTCTGAACAACGGACTGCAATTTTCAGAAAAAACCCTGTATCTTTCTTCTTAAAAGATACAAAAAAGAATAAAAACATAGTCAGTTATGCAACATCAATATAAATACCACTTTGCACGTTGATAGTTCTTTTTCCAGAACCTAAAGCTATGCCTTTAAGCAAATTTGCAAACCAAAAAAAAATGTAGCAAGATAAAATACTACTTATGTTGTCTAACTGCACCCAAAATTTAGGCTAATTTCAAACACTTTTGTAGCATCAAAGTTAGCATGCTAGAATTCCACAGTCCATCTCTTAAAATGTGAATGAAGTAATATACAAGGCATAAAATATTATTTCAAGATAACTTCCTTTTAAAAACACTGAAGTGTAGGGAACAAAGCTATTTTCATAGCACATCCCAAAATGGATGAGGTGTGAAAGAAATCTCTTGTTTAATGTGACCTTTGGCTGTACTTTCACTTGTCATCATTATGAAGTAGCTACTTTCAGTGCCAACACATAAGCTGCGTTATATTACCCTATAACAGTAGTAGCACGTCTTTCAGGAAGTGTTTCATACTCTGAGAAACTGGTGGCAGAATGCATTGACAGCACTTACCTTTGTAACTGCTTATAATAGCTCTTATTCAACAATAAGACCTCTTTTACACAAGGAAATAAGAGTGACTGTACCAAATTTCATAGAGCATGTCGCATAAACTAGTATATGTTGAGGAACTCCCCTGGAGTTCTCAGCTTCAGTGAAAACATTCAAATAAGGAGAAATGTAAATTCCAGATTGGAACTCTGCCCCAAATAATAATATTCAGAGCTTTGTTACTGTGCACAGACCAAAAATACTGCATTGTTAAGATCTGAAACATACTTGACTTTTCTTAATGTATGTAATTAAGAAAATATTTCTGGAAAGCAAATGAATTTGAAATTCAAGTAAGATTAATAGAACAAATACGACAAATTTACGTTTTATACAATGGTAGCAAGCTGCAGAATAAAAATCAGTAGCTGTCATTATCTAAAGCTGTTCATCTAACACCGTAGAGAGAAAAACCATTGATACATACTGTACACACATTTTTATCCATGTATATAAATCAAAGGAAACAGCTTCCTTTAAGGCAAGCATATGAAGATACTAAAGCAAGATACAAATTAAATATTCATACATTCAATATTTCAAAATAAGGAATTTGGATATACACATGCATAATTTAAGTTCTATAGTGAAACCTGTCTACAGAGGCCATTTCTACTGTATTTCAACAGCACTGAAACTTGAAACGTACAATGCAGCCTTTCCATGCTGTGTTAAAACTTTAAAGTATATAGTAATTCATTTCAAGCACTAAACATAGAATAAAGGCCACGTTATGCACACTGCACTTTTTCAGAGGAACTGCTGCTGTGCCCTATTCATTACAGCTCTGAAACAGGGCTGTCAGTCCCGCTGCTCTCCTGCAAGGTGGCTTCCAACTGCCCCACAAGTTACTCATTGGGAACTGAAGTCAAATAAGCAACTTCAGGTAAGAGGCTCATTGGTCCTGGAAAACCCATCAGTCAGAATTGACTCTGAGTCACATTCTGATCCCAGGCATGTGTTTTAAATTCCGTAGAGCTGGTGCTCATACGTGAAGCCTAAAATTGGCCCCTTACACTGCTTTTATACATTCACTCAAGCCTCTTTGGAGTAAAAGATGAGATTTCAGACCTTTTTAATTAGCAAAAGAAAGCAACATGAAAACAGGCTTCACAACAGTATGTTGTACATGAGGAATGATTCTTTGTGAACACAGAACCTGAGAGTAGTTTACATACAACAACGCAGACATGTTAAATTTTTGGAGCTTATAAATTCATACACATGCAAAAAACACTGTGGGGGGAAAAAAAACCCTACTACCCACCTTCCCCCCTTGACATGTATCTTCTCCCACATGTGTCTAAAGATGCCACCATTCCTCCCCATATATTTAAAACCTTGCCACTAAAAAGGAACTCTCTGTATGAGTTAAGGTGAATGCATTATTTTCTTATTAGAAGCTAAATGTATTAGTTCAAATATCAAGAGTCTCACTTAAAAATATCCATTTTATTGGGACAAAAATATCTCAAGTTAACTTTAAGAATAATAAAATAGTACTTATGAAGGGGAAAATAGAACTACTCTGCTTCTATGTGTTTTAAAGTAAACATTTATCTTTGCTCCTTAAAGGTCACTCATTTGATCTTGACACATCTATGAAATAATAGAAGCAAAAGCTAAATAACTAGAAAAGTGATATTAAGCAATATAAAGCTAAACAAAATTAGTATCTACTTGGTAAATTACTTCATTGAAAACCATCTATGGATTCTGCAAAGAATATACTTTTGCCTTAGAGCTAGTACTTTAATTTTCAAGAACCAAGAAAAAAAAAAAAAAATCAAAACTAGTCAGTAACAATGCAGCGTCGAAAAGCAATAAACTCAAAATTAAGTTATAAATAATTTAAAGCATGTCATGAAGATGTATTAATAATTCATCAGATAAATAATTTACTAAATAATCAAATAAATAAATAATGAAATACATAAATAAATCAGCAAATAAATAATTCTGCAAAATAACCTAAACAATAAGTCACTAAAACAAATGACAAACCTACAAAACTACAATGATTTTCTAAATTTTGATAGTTTTAAATAAACAAATGTATATAAACTAGATCAATCTTTGGTGGATAGAGAAATATTTTTCACTGCTATTGGTAAATTCCTGATTACACTGCACAAGGATACAATTTTAGATTTTACAAGTGTGCAGTTTTTCCCTTGTAAATTATTAACATGATTGCTACAATACATCCTGCTCTGTATTTTACACGTAATCCCTTTATGTAGCTCATTTTTCGCCCCCCAAAATGAAAATCTCTTTACAACATTCTTAATTCACATATTTCTTTTTTTTTTCCTGGGTGCAGTACTTACAATACTGCAATAGCCTTCTTGGTGGTTCTCCTCCTGTCTTCTGCAAACCTTCAGAAGTTTTGCTGCAGGGGGAAAACAAGTAGAATAACCTTAATTATTACAGATGGTATCTCATTCATTAGCGGATGACAACATTTTATTTGAAAGCACAAGAAAAGCTGTTTTATAATTCTACAAAGCAACTTAATGTGAAACAACCATTACAGTTTGCAGACTACCGAAAGTTTTTAGAAGTCTTTGGTGGAACGAGTTCAAGCAGACTGAGGCCTGTTTCTTGTATTTAAGCTGACACACAATCTGTGCAAACTGGCACTAATTCAGATGTAAAGACAAACCACGAGAAGGACAAAATACTTGGCTGACATCTAATGTTATCCTTGATTTTGGAAGTTCATAGTCCTTGAAAGAATACAGTGAGATCATTTAATATCCACTATCTAAGTACATTCACAATTTAATTAGAACACTGCACTCCAATGCCAACAATGGTACCACAAAGGTCAAAATCCACTCATCTCCTGAATCAATTTTCATTCTCCATTTATTTTAATGAATAATATTGACAGCCACCATAGTTTTCTTCACAGTGGTATTCCGTAACTAGAGCAGTTAAGGAATTATGCCATAAGTGTAATCGTGTTATCAATTTTTTTCCATTCTGTCAAAAAGGTTTATTTGCTTTCTTCCGTAACACACATTACACAAAAGAGTGAGAGACAGTTGCATAAACCGTGCTACTGACATGATCTCTGTACAGGACTGTAAAAGTGAATGAATACATCAAACCTGAGGTTATATATTGTTTATATGCACAGGTTTTTTGCTACTTGGTTCAAAGGAAATCAGTATGCAGTGTTGTTTCTGCTGGTAAGATTTCAAATGGTTGATGGTGTTGCTGTATTTCAGCATTTAAAAGCATAAAGGATAATTTACTCTTAAAACTACTTGGGCATATTATATTTAACAAGTCTCAAATTCTCTTTAGGGATTATAATAAGGAAACACTTTGCTTAATCATAAATTTTATATTTATCTTGGCTAAACACCCTCCTTTGGATAGATTGCCATGTTTTGTCAACAAAAATCAACACAGTGGAAATGAAGTACTTGTTCTGTTGTGTGGTCATTCAAAAGGGTATGTAGAAGTAATGTAAATGTGCACCAACGCTGCTGATAATTTCACGCTCTCATACACTCATTTCAATTTGCTTTAAAAAGGACTATTCCTCCTGGCTAAATATAGTCATCATGAAAAAGTATACCTCCCCTTTGAGTTAATAATACTGCAAGCCCCAAAACACAAGAGTACAAAAAACTTCTATATTTTAAGGAATCTGAAGCACTTTCTTCTCACAATATAGGATTCTGAAGTGGGACAAATGAGACTGGTTTTATTGCTAAGGTATTCTCTTTTAGTGCCCAGATTTCTGTTTGAGAATGGCAATTCATTCATTCCTACACTGCATCTGTGAATCCCATCCACTCCCAAAACAAATCATACACATCCTAAATCCTTCTTTTTTAAAGTAACAGATCCTTGTAAAAGTAGTATATACCTTAACACATTAGAAGATTTTGAGGATTACTGGGACACAGAATGGCTCAGGAATGATCCTGAGGTTCTGGAATCAGACCTTCTCTAGGAAGTACCACTTAGTCATAGATCATCTTCCTTCATCTGCAGCTTGGCAGCCTCTGGTAGCAAAGTGATATTTCACCAGAGAGTTACAGTACAGCTAAAACTGTAATTACAGTCACCTATGTCTTAAAAAGACTTTTTTTCTTCCTTCTAAAATTTACTTATTTTTTTTTTATTAGTTTCATGTTTAATTTGGGCTTCTAATCTATGGTTACAGAACTGACCTCCTCATACGACTATTTCTAGGTTAGAGGGTCATAATTCCCTGCTCAAATAGACACGTAAATCATTTAAAGAAGGGACACAAAACCAGTGACCTGGGATACAGCCACCTTTCCCTCTCTTGCAATCAAATGCAAAGTCTACCCTATGTAAGAGGTAAAGGACAGAAACTGAATTTGATTTCCATTCCTCTGTTCTGCCAGCTGGTCCTTTTTCCCCCCAACCCTCAAACACAGTACAGGTGCCTTAACAGATGATGCAAAAGATTGGTCAATAGAAGACTAAAGCAAAAGGCAGTGCCATTCAGGTATACTTCACTGAGGAAGAATATCAGAAATCAAGTAATTGCGTGCATTCTGTACTCTGCCCAGACTGAGAAGATGAGTGCTAGAGTAAAGAGGCCACCTTGCTGGTACTCATGTTAATTCGGGTGATAATGCAAGGAACTGGATTGTATCACATACCCAAGAACAAATGTCAAATACTTACAATGGCAAAATTATAAATAAGGCCCACAGTAAAAAGCACCGAGCAACAAGATCTTCTTTTCTCCACCTTTTGATACTGCCATTATCAGAAAGTTTCTTAGTTTGCAGGTACAAATCAGACCAAAAGAAACCACATATTGCTGCTGGTTCTCTTTGGGAACTCAAGAAAATAGGAACCAGAGGAAATTTTAGAAAGAAATTACCATATTTCAAAATTTAGGACAGGAATTATTTTTTTTTTAATGGTCAGGACCAAATACAGGGGAAAAGAAAAAGGCTGGATAGACTTGCTTAACCAAATTTTAGGTAATGTAAGATACTGACCGCTATATTCTGACTCACATTTCAAGGATTCTTTGAATTGCTATGAGTTACATAAACTATCTTGCATTACCAGTGGGAAAAAAAAAAGGTAAATACTGCAATGGATTATTATATTCAGAAATGTAAATAATATGTAAATCCTTTCCAGGTCAGAAGCCTCATTCCTCTGCCACACTTCCCTCCCTCTATTTATTACAGTTGATCAATTAAATTAAAAATTATCTGTCTGGTCCACTTCACATAGAAAGATACTTTTGTGACTCAGTACAGTACTTCATTAAAATTTTTAATATATCTGATTATTTTTTTACCATAAAAGGCAAAGAAGTGCTTGTTATACATACTGTATAAGTCTAACTAAAAATGTAAAAGTAACTCTGTCTTACAATCAGTTATAGGATAATTTTGAGTATGCTCCTGGTAAGATCTTGGAGTATTTCTTGAATAACTTTTTAACCAGCTTCTTCCAATTCTCTCTTAAGAAAAAAATCAATTTTAAGATACTAAAACATATAGTAAAATGTTAAATCCCAAACTACTGAATCAAGTGCTATCAATACAACACATAGCTCATTTGACTGTTATGACCCACGTTTCCTAGTCGATTTTTAGATAAAAACAAGCAGATTACTAGCAAAGGTTTATCTCAAATTCCCACATGTACAGCATGCCACATTAAATATATGCAAATCAACCTCTTTCTCCTCTAGTTTTTTTGAGCTGACAACTCATATGACCTGAAGCCATGGTTAACGATTACAATTATTTGACTTTCATATTTATACAATCAGTCATCAGATATGCATGTTAATTGATTTTAACAGATAGTTTTGTATTCTAATGATCAACAGTCAGCGTACACTTTACCAACCTCTTGATTTATAAGAAAATAAAACTTATGTCAGTTTTCACAATTAACCCTTCATTGTATTGATTTGCAGTGTTCACTGCAGACTTCTTCATAACACGTAACATGGAAGTACTCCAAACTATGGGATCTTTATTTTGGTAGCAAAATTTGATATTCCAATTAGAGACACTTTTCTACCATTTTTTACCCTATTTAAACAATACATTGTCTATTAATTAGCAATGATGAAACATAATCAACACCTAAATGAATGGACTGGGCAAAAATTAATTTACAGTTATTTCATATTCACATTTTGCTACTTAAAGTTCTTTTCTCTTTTTCAAAGAACCTCAGTTGTGCACTTTGTGATTCTAATAAGCCCTCAAATGTCATATACATGACAGAGTACAACCCTACTTTTAAGATCCTTATTTCTCAAGTAATATGCATAAGGCCAAAGCATTCCTCTGTTGCCATCACAAAACATATTACTGAATCGGTTACTTTTTTTTTTTTACATGGCTGAAAATGTATTCTTTGCAATTACATTTTTATTTCAGATGCCCTATTTATTGAAGCATCAAATACAAAATTACAAATTGCACAGATTTGCATGCGAAGGACTACTTTGTAAGTTTATACAGTGTGCAATCATCATCTTACACAATTAATGGTGGTTGTTCTTTAAGGATATTCATATAAAAGAGAGCGGATATTGCATCTTACTCTCAAAAAGATCAGTTTATGTCTTGTTCCATTGAAGGGCTCTCCCAATTTAGGCCTTAATTATTGTTGTTGGAGTAAAGGCTTATGCTCCAATTTTGGTAAAGCTAGAGCTGCCGAATCCCTTCCTTGGTATACTGATACAGATACTTTAATTTCTGCAAAACGGAGAATCTTTCTACTTTCTATAAATAACTGAATGAGGTATTGAATCTATTCATCTTTTATCCAGGTGAGCATCATACACTCCAAGCTCTGCTACCATTCTCTTTTTGGCTGTCTGCTCTAATTAATTTCAAGTGAAATTTATCCATTATGAGACTTTGTGATACATTCTCCAGAACAAAAAGCAGCACAAAGACATTAGAGCACTCGTCTCAGATATATAATGCTGATTCAAGTTCCTATGATGTATCATAGACAGAAGAAACTTAAAGCCAAGTTACAATCATCAACAAGTACCTTAACTTCTAAAAAACTGTTTAATAGACTTTTCTGAACATAATGAGAAAGGCACTAAATATATAGGATTCTGTTGCTTTCGTAATAGTTGTTTTCCTTTAGCTAAGGTCTGGCATCATGGCAAATATTGACAATGCAAATCTTTCGCTTACTGGTAAACACCTTCTTGGTCTTCAACAGATCTTGATTTCATTCTGAACATAATGAGACCGTCTGGGGGTCTGCAGAAAGGGGAAATCTATCCCACTGTAATTACTAACCCAGTTTTAACACCACACATACCAATGCAGAAAGACTCTGGTTTCTTTTGTACAATGCAATGCTATGAGTTAATCACCTTGAAGACTGACTATAAGGTTTATACTTTTGTAGCCAAGGCAGACCTTAGGATAAATGGAAGGGTGAAGTAAAGATCTTAAAGTTATATGTGAAACTCCAATATAAATGGCCTAAAGAAAATAGCGGGAAATAAAAGGTAAGACAAATACACTGAGAAGAAAATCTACATATATACTTCATGTATAAAGATCTAATAAACTTAGAAAATAGATATAATTCCTAGTTTCTAAAAATGCTTGCTATCCTCTACTTATGTTTAAACATGACAGCATTAAAAATTACAGACTCGGTCACATCAGCTATGGAGAAAAACAAGTCAAATTTAACAACTGCCTAAGTATGGGCTGACTGAGCCAAAGCAGTCCTACTCTAACTCATAAATACAGCACATTCATTTAAGTTAGAATTAATATCAACATTTTCACAAGATGCCTGAGCTTAGATTAAGGCAGGAACAAAAAAACCCAAAATACTGTTTACAACTCACTTTTTTTTAAAAGTATAGTAATTGCTTATCATAAAGATCAATGATTAGAAGTAGCATACAACTAACAATACTTAGTATATTTATTAAAAACTGAGAGGAAACAAGTAGAAAGCAACTGGTGACACCTTCTGATGACAACTTTTATGTAAAAAATTGCAACTACAACAAATTTCACAGTTAAAGGTTAAATTAAGACTATGAGTAGAAAGACAATCAATAAAATGCATTCTAAGAAATCAGAAAGTAGCATAGCTAGAAAATGTCCATCTGTAAGACAAACATTATGAGTGCAGTGATAGCATGCCACGATCCAGACCACTATGGTTTGGATCACTGAGATTCTCATGGGGATCATGACAGGGGGGAGTGGGGAAAAAAAATCCAGAAGCTCAATACAAGTGGCTTAGTATCCAGCTGTCACTGCGTAATCTTAGTCACAAAAATGAAGTTGAGATCCATGCAGTATGGGAAACCATTTACTATACTGCCCCTGTTGCACAGTAAGAAGTTCTTTTGCACTGTTTTACACATAAGAAATAAACATGGAAATGGATCGTAAGTTTAATACAACTAGGTAGGTAGGTAACTATCTGTATCCAAAGGTGATCCAATTTGATTAGAAATCATCAAGGATAAGGGCTTTCAATAATTCTTGATGTAGAAAGTATAGCCTTTATGACGTTTAGTTAACTATATACCAAAAACATTTAACTATTTTGTAACTCATTGTAAAACCTCAACAAAGAAAATATATATTCTCTATCAGGTGGATCAGTTCCATACAGACATATAAACCCCAGCAAAGGTGCAAGGTGTGGAAGGAAAATGGCAAAAAAGGAGAACAGAGGGAGGACAAAAAACCATATTGCTCATTTTGATGACAAAATTATCTAAGCCCACACATAGGTCATCTAAGTGTGATAAAAAAAACACATTCATAGAACCTCAGAGCATCAGTCTGTGAAATGAAAAACCTTACACCACCTCCAGAATGTCTTATTTCTACCAACATCAGTAACACTTTCACTCCCTAAATCTCACTCCATTTTATAATGGTGACTAAATTTCACTGGACTTATTAACATTAAGAACCAGATTAATAAGAATGGCAATAGTTCATTTGCATAAAACTAGACCACTACTTTGATGCTCCCTGTCCATAGCAAAGTGTCACATGAATACTGCATAAGCAGCCAAATGCATCTCCTAACATCAAGTTTCCTTCTGAGATAGCCAGTGTCACTGGGAGAACTATTGCTTGTGGCATCCAAATGGACAAAACGTAGAAACTTCACTGCTAAAAAAAACCCAAAAGCCTGCAGTTTCTCTTAGAATGAGTGCATATTTCACACAGAATCACCAAGCTAGTGAATGCAAACCACAGCAGAAAACTGCTGCAAATTTCGACCCTGTTAGTGGATAGATGAATTTAGGGAAGAGGAAGTAAGCGTCATCAATGTAGGACAAAATTGCTGGGTTTTATTTTAAATATGCTTAAACTCAATGTTTTAACTTAAATATTTAAGAATGATTTTAGTCTGTACGTTTTACATCTCTTGCCACCTGAAGCTGGTGATCCAAATGTCTAGAATAGCACATTTGGAACGCTGAGTTATATTAACATCATACTAACTATAGCAGTTCAATTTCAACAAATTTCTCTGGGTTTTTGCATATCGCTGAATAAATTACTCTGGAATTAGCTTACTTTTCTTGAAGGCATTATATGAGATTATTTCCTAGTCTCCTCCTCTTTGATTTAGTACAACTCTTAAGATAATTTATTAATGTTTTGGATATCCCATTCATCATCCATTATTACTGGTGTCATAAATTAGAGGAATGGAACAAAGCACTGGACTATACACTTTTTCCATATTCATCAATAAAATAGCCACCTCTGTTAGCAAGCACTGTACAAAAGAAGTTGGTTTATCCACTAGCGAGAGACCAGAAGCACTTTTTCGACTCAAATCCCCAAACAGATCATTAGATTTACAGTATATAGTGAAGTAAAAATCAGGGCTTCACCTTTAAATATAAAAGGATAGAAACACCTGATCTGCAAAAGACAAAAGGACGTCATACATTGCAATGTCCTGTAAGTTACTCAGATAAATTAGAAGGCTGATGAATACCAGTCTTTCATGAAAAAAAATTATTAATTGTTGAAAATGCCGTAAATTTGCCAGCATACTATAAAACAGTAAAAAGGGGAGGAAAGATTCAGCTGACAGAAATTTAAATGGCAGCATTTAAGTCTGGGATATTATTTCTTAGAAGACCAGTTACCTAAACTGTGATAAGTAGGAAAAACAAAGTCCCTTGCCATTGCCTTTTTTTTTTTTTTTTTTTTTTAATTAAGACAACCTAAACACAAAGGACATTAGAAAACACAATTGTGAAGATTTCAGAAGGTTTTCAAGATGATGATCATTCATGTGAATCCTACAGGTAATAAGGTTCATAGCAGTATACTATGCTATATAAAGTACCTGAGAGCAGACAGAACTAATGTTATTATGAGAACATTAACTGACTTAACTGACTTAAGATCATTATGACTGCATTAAATTACATCTTTGAACTAAGTTTAATATCCAAAAGTTAAGTTTTTGGTTTTTTAGGCAAAGACTCAGTTGATCTATTTTGTACACATTCACTGTTTATGTTTCTTTAACAAAAAGTAAATCTCTCATTAAGGGAAATTAATATTTTACATGATATAACAGTACTGCACTCACCTCTTTTCTAACTGTTACCTGAAAAAGTTTGAGCCAGGTTTACTAATTCATTAATGGAATCAAATACAGAATTTAACTTCTTATAATAAAAGAAGAAAAGGACTCCACATGTTAAGATTTAAATTTGGTAAAATGCTTCAGATTAGCAGCTGTGCATCTAATTTCTACACAGGGAAGAAATAGTTGTTATTTTTTCTCCTTTAAGCATTACAGATTAGGTATTTCAGGCTCCAATGTGAGCTTCAAACAACAAAATAACTTGTTCCAACTAAATAAAAACTCTTTCATTGTACCATCTCTGAATCAGGACCCTCATTATTTTCTATATAGAACCTTCACTATCTATAGTAATTGATGATTAACAAAACATACTTGTACCACTGCTTTTTAAAGCTAATTCAATTAAACACATATATACAGATGCATTTCTCCCTTTATTATGTTTAGAATTATTAATGAAACTGTTTAATGAACTACATGACACTTTCTTATAGTTACAATTACCAGTGGAATGGAAAATAAATACGCGAGCTCCAGCTTTTGTTAGTCTCCAGTTTGATTGGTGTTTGGTGATGATCATGATACCTGTTATTCAATCTATAAAGGCAGCCTGCAATCAAAAAGAACCTTGTCATTACATGACTAAAAACAGGTAATACCCTCCTTGTACTAAGGTGCATGTGGTTTGAGGATTGACACAAAGCAGAGAAACCAATCCCTCTTCTGCTTGAGAGCAGCTATTTGCGCTCTCGCTCTTATCTCTGCTTCACTATGTATAAAAATGTGCATTGTCAGGGAAACACTGAGATTTATTCTTTTCTCCGTCGATTACGATATTCACCCATCATGTAGGTCCCCTGAATTCCATTTGTAGCCTCAGTGAATTTCTAATTTCTACAACAGGAAATTTTATTAGGCAGGAGATTGTAAGCATGTCATACCCAAAATTTCCAGCAGCAGCCTAGGGGATAACAGGTACAAGATAATTCTCTGGTGCAAAAAAAGACTTTATTGAACCTGGTCTTCCATGACTGACGGGAGTGCTCTAGCAACAGAAATAGTAGCCAAAAAAATAAAGTGTTGGCAATGGCACCACCATTACGTCATACAAGAGTTTCATTGACTTAGTGTTTCCAAACTATCTGAGATTTTTTTCCCTTCCTGGTCTTTTTTTTCATTGAGTGGAAAACTTATGTCTGCCTGGAATTGTTCACAGAACCTCAAATCAAAGAACATGCACTGTTGATTTTCCTAAGACCAACTCTAATATATTAATCTTGGGATGCATAGAAGAAGGTTTATCTTTTCCTCCTCCTGAAGAGAATACTTTCTTACCTAAAACTTTACAACAAAACCCCAGTAAAGGGCATCCAAAATTACCCAATCTTCATTATCTTCCAGGTAAATAAGAAGGCAACCTGTTCTCTACTCTGAATACATAGTTTTACTTGTTAACAACAGACTGTAAAGATTTCAACAGTAATTAATGATTGTGTGAAGGTCTGGAAAAATCACAGAAATAATGCTATAGCTTAACCCCTATGGAATATGGAATACAGGAGGCAAATTTACTCAAATAATCATGCCAACATAACTTCCCTTTAACTCTTGTTACCTAATTGTCGTAACTTTCAGGCCTGCTGAAAATGTCATCAATGAACAATAAATTGCACAGCGAATAGACACCAACCACTGAGAAGTAAATGAAGATAACATTTGTTTGGTTAGAACACAGAATTAAAAAAAAAAATTAAAAAATGGAATCTTGAATTCAATATTTTTTTTAACTTATTTTTATAAAGGTTCTGTAAGACACAATCCTGTCATCTTTTTAACATCAGAGATCCAGAAGACTTCAGATGTTTATATACCTGCTAGATAGGAACAGTACGAATAGATGTTGATTCTTATGGTGGTTTTAAGGGACATCACTGTTATGTTCTCTAATCGCAGAAATTACATGAAATGTAAACCTTTTTCTTCTCAGCAGCATCCTATTCTCTAAACTCTGTTAAGTATTTATTCTCACAGAGACACATATTTTTAAGCCCTGTGTAATAGAACAGTCATTCATGTAGTTGATCGGAAGCACACGTGGACCTGCATTACCTAACACATTTATCAGTGGGGAAAAAAAGGCCAAGCAGGACATTTGAAATCCAGTGACTACAATGTAGTGGTTAAAAGCAGGAGGAGAACTGAAGAGATGGTATTCTGAAGCAAGCAGACAGGCAGCAGTGGAGTGCAAAAGCTGATACCATCAGGACTGAAGATAAACCCCTCCATATGGGGCTGTGATACGCAATTTCTCAACACAATTACCACCACTAGTAAAGAAGTTTACTATAGCTACATGATTTAACAACTAGTACTGTTAAATTCAGAATCCACTAGAAACATACTACAAATTGTAGCAAAGAAATAGGGCTTGTTTACTCCTCATTACAGTGTCAGTGAGTCAAAGAGTTGATCTTAAACAACAAAAGCCTGACAGAAGAAAATGCTACCAGCTCTGTCAGACTCCTGGAAAAGAAAGTCAAGGCTCAAATGATTGCGTTGATCTTTGACTGAAACTGTAAAACAAGTCAGTTTCTTGAAAGCCAAACATAACACCACAGCCAACAATAAGGAATCCTTTTTTTTTTTCCCACACAATGAATTTTTTGATGTCATAAGCTCTGGATATTTTTAATCACACTAAAAAGGTGCTAGCAAGGCAAACGTATATGACCCAGGCCCATTAACAACCATGGAACTGGTTTTCCTGACTAACCTTATTTTTCCTTCTCTCACCTAAATTCCAGTACCAAGACTTCCTACTAATAGGTACTTTAAGGTTTGACTAGCTTTTAACCAATGGGTTTTTTCTTTCATTACCTAAATCTGAACAATTGTTCAGATTTGTTCACTGACTAAACTCCAAAGTATCCATATTTTATTAGTCACATGGAAACTGGATTGCTACTCACAAGACTTCAAGATAAAACACTTCACTGACACAGATCAGAATCTAAAATTCATCCCGTTTAAAGACTAACAGCCTTAAGATACATTATTTCATGCTCTTAATTCAAATAAAGGTAATTATACTGTATTTTCTGTTTAGAAATTATCCTTAGTTATCCTACCTGAACTCCTGATTCACGGCACCACCTCTAATGTCATACATAATTCTGCCCATCCTTCCATCACAAACAATTTAATTTTTTAAAAAAGCCTACATTCACTAAATCCTTTTCAATGTATCTTCCAGTATAATTTTACAGTGTATTTATAAGATTTCTGCTGCTACTCATTAAAAATCAGATTCATCAATGTTCACTTTTTAATTTTAGATATGGCTTTATTTGAAATAAAATTTTAAGACACACCAAGTTAACTAATGTTAACATACTGCAGACACCATGACCACTACAGAAGAGTAACAGCAGAAATAAACAGTTAATGACTAGAAAAAGAGCCAGAAACAATGGACAGACAATAGTTTAACTTAACCAACTGGTACACACCCTCTTCTTCCCACCTCTTACTTCCAGTAAATTTATCTTGGTTATAACTATATTGGTCAGTTCAAGTTTAGCTGGGTCTTTCCATCACTGAAGTCAACAGTGAAGTCACTCAGGACTTACAAGTATAGACCAATTTTTTCTTCCTGGAACAAATCGTAAGCATCCAGAAGCCCAGGACTTCAACGTTTGACTTCATGAACTAACTGCTTACTCAGCAGGTATCCAGAAAGCAATGCATTATTTCACTTAGCCATACCAGCACTTTATTATCCATTTTACATAAGAATTTGTAACGATAACAAGCATATTGTTTGACATGCAGCATAAACAAACAGGCAACCAAGAGATATTTCCTCTGACCCCTGTCAGATCAATTAATTTCCATAAAAGAGACAAATGCCTTCAGAACAGCAAAGCAAGACAACAGAAATCCTCTCAAATGCTAGAAAAAGTGAGGAAGTGAACTAGGTTTAAAAAATAAACTGCATTGAAGTAATTCTCTGTACTACTGTTAAAGCTGTTTTCAGTAATGTACAGTATCACACACAATACCTCGCAGTAAACCAATTTCATGAAATCATATGCTTGCCAGAAAGAGATGGCATAGGCTACCTATCCAGAGGGCTTACTGTTACAAATACCCATTTCATTTTAACCTTAAATTTCCACACACAGTGCAAGTAATACTTACTAAAATAAGAAAATATCTTAACTAATGAAATCAGTTAAAGCCCAAAATCTAAATATGAAGCCAAGTCAACCATAAACAGCAGGAATAATGCCCAGGTTAAGTTTTATACCCTGTACTTCCCAATCTTCTGTGCTTTTACTAATGCAAAATACATCAACTTAGAAAATGTATCCTAAAGTTCTTTAACATTTTTTTATTATGAGGGATTACCTTCAGGATTAAAAGAGGTGCACTGTGAATACAAATTTCACATGATCTAAAATGTACAAAGAAATGTGTTGCATATCTATCTTCTAGTCACATGACAAGATAACATGAAGGTTACATCATTCAAGGATTACCAAGATAGTTGTGTGTTTAATTATTAGTCTGGGTCACCATTCAAAGCTCTAGCTACTCATTTGCCCTCCTTTATTCTACATGCTGGACTAGAGATTCCTCGAACAAAAATTCTCAATTCACTGCCTGCATACCTGATCAAGCGAGTGAGTTGAAGAACTACAACTAAGATACAAAGTAAAAGTTCTTAATAAATCCAAGTCTAATTTACTTTTACTCCTGCATATTTCAAGACTGTTGTGCTCTCACAGTGCAAGTCTACAAATGAACCATTTCACTAGCTGTAATACAAGACCAGCTGCCATAACATTGTCTTCATTCACAAATCGGCCACGGAGGATAGCAATGCATAACAAGTAGACTTTAGTTTAGTAAATACAGTCCACCTGTAGGTCTGCAGGAAATCTCTGATGGACTAAGGCAGCACTAAAAGCATGGGAGAAGAAAGCTCACATGGTGAGCTATCACAGAACAGTTCTGTCTTGCTTTTTTCCCATGTAAGCATGCTCTAGGAACAGCAGCTGTTTTCTGGCCAGAATGCTCCAGATACCTTTTTAGGATCAAGATTCACTGAAAGCAAAGAGATAATTTGGTTATAATACTATGCATATATATAAGGTTTATGTATCCAATTTAGAATTCTAAAATGCTTATATGTATACACAGCACCTTTTACACTAAGTAAATATTAAAAATGTCCCACTACCTACTATGGCTTTACAAAAGAGATTAACTTAAACAAACAAACAAAAAAAAAAACCAACCACAAAACACAACCAACATACTATTTTTTTTGAGAATTCAGGGAGCAGGCGGTACTTGGAAATGCATTTCATGAACTGTCATAACCAAGACAGACTGGGTGACGCAAGCATATATGTCAAGATCCACTACAGCTGAATGGTCAAAGATGCATGACACCACGTACATATTTCAATTAATGAATGAGAATAGTTTTTCTTAGTCAGTAGTACATAACCAACTGGCTTTATAACTGCCTTACTGAACATTAAAAAGTGTGAGGATCTGATGTAAAAAGAGAAAAAAAACAAAGCAAAAAGAGAATCTGGCTTTGGGTAGAATGGGATCAGGGGACATCCAGCCAAACAAATGAAGGTGATTGTTCTAAGCAATGTAGAGGTCATTATCTAAGACTTTCATTGCACCCAGTTAACAGACTGGGACTAAATTCAGATATAGGCATTCACATCCAGTACAGTGTTGGATTTTAGTTGCTTATTTTGGGTGACAAGCATTTCCTTTCACATTCCTTGCCAAATGTCACATGGCGGGTTTTGACAATGTGTACAAGAGAGCAGACACTGAGCAGCCCCTCATGGTTACCAGCCACTCCCCACTGTATTTCTGCAAACAGCATTTCAAATGAAGGTTTAATTGGGCAGAGGGAAACTAAAGTACAGCTTTAATCTCACCTCATCATTGTCATTCCCTCTAGACCTAGAGCAGACAGATCTCTGCCATTCCATCAACACGCAGCTGGGTCACTAAGAAGGAGCAGCTATTCCAGACTTCATGTCAGGTCACACAGAAATTCTTGAGAGACCAGGTTAGCTGACGACACAGGGAGTTTGAGGGTTTATTTGTTTGGGTTTTTTTCCTTTCATCATAGTATTAATAAAATAACCCATCCTTCAAGAATTATTGTAACTTACATATGCCTATGGATGCAGGAATGCCTACTAAGGTCCGGCGCAGTTAGATGATCTGTGACCAACTGTCATAAATGACAGAGCTTACAGCAGAGTGTTGAACTTTGAGCTCTGGCTCTAAGACAGTTCTCTTCAGAAACACTAAAGAGACTGGAAGGCAGAGCTAGAGCTCTGAGAGAAAGGTATCAGAGCAAATGTCCGGGATGGAACAGAGACCTTCTCCTCCTTTCACCTATGCAAGATGACAGATGTCAGTTAAATGTTTTTTCATTTGTTTACATGTACACATGATTAGAAAGTCTGCTTGTATTTCAATTTCATTTCACTGTCTGTCATCCTTCACCTGTGTCTTCAAGGCAATATGTCATAATGGTGGCACAGACTTTGAGAGGAACTGACAGTAAAACATAGCTTCAGCCTCAGAAAAGGCAAATGTCGAATGGAAGTAAAAATATTTGAAACATTCTGTGTAATAGTGAAAGTACAGAAATGCATCTCAAGTTACAGGGAAGAGGTTAGCATATCAGAAGGGACTACATGGAAAGTCATAGTATCCAGTGGATGCTATGAACAGATCCAGCAATGAATCATGAGAAACCCATTACTAGCAGCTACGACAGAATTCTGGAATTGACACTTGTTTCGGTTCCTTCAAAACTCAGCAAAATGAAGAAGAATAAAATTGGCATAGCCTTAACATTTCACCAAGCAAAATTCTTAACTGTAGACAGGAATTAGTCTCAAAGGAAATGGCAGTTAATTTCTTGTTGTCAGTTCAGGATACTTTTCAATGATGAAATCATTGCAAACTGTAACTCAGGACTTTGAAAGATAAATTCTCTCATGTTGAAAAAAATGAAACTGCTACCCAACCTTCACTTACTCTGAAGTTAACCTGAATAATAATTTTAGAAGTTGACTGGTCAGGGCAAGTAAGAAACATTAGTTGAAATACAATACAGGCAATCTAGAGACTTGCTGGCAACTTTAGTAATCTTTTTTTAGAGGAAAAAGTGCACATAGTATACAAAGCACATCAGAAAGAGCGTCAGCTTAACATAATATACTACTACAGATATCTTTCTTTCTAAAGCAAACTGAATATTTGAGAAAAATGAGAAATCCTTGATCACTTTTTCTCTCTCAGTATCATATACATCTTTGTCACCATTTTCACCACTCAGGTTCAAAATGAGGAGGTGATTTTCTTCAACTCCTCTTCATCTTCCAATATATTTATACCTCATCTGAAACCTTGTTGTTGTTCTTGTTGTTTTTAATAAGACCTATACATGTAGGGGTCAACCTGCCTATACAGCTAAAATTCTCATTCTCCTCACTTATCCTTGCAATCCAACTCGCCTCCTAACCAATCCACACAGTGCACAACCTCTAAAATACTCATCTCATTGGTTGCTAAAGTCTTCAATAATGGTTAAGGACAGCGGTCTTTAATGATCGAGCCTCTCATCAGGAATTTTATACTATTCTTTTTGTTCGCATCTTTATCACTGTACACCATTTTATGACAATTGAAGACAACCTTAGTTAAAACCCTTGTAAAAGTCTGTGTCTTCCATCACTCCCACAAATGCAGTTAGCCAATACAATCTGCCTCAATATCTAAAACCGTATCTTTATCGGTAGTGTATTTGTTCTTCCTTGCCCACATTTCTGTTCTAGTGAGCAGTTATGTGGCACTTAGCTGCCTACTGTGGTTAACTCACAACACTACCTTACAATTATTTCCGTTGCAGCTGGACGTACTCACGGCTTGAAAACACAGAAGCTGAGGAGCTTGACATGCACAAAAATCAGGCAAACAAAACATCGAGACATACACTGTAATAAACAAAACAGAATAATGGCCAGCACAAGTTCAAGACACACCTTCTGTTTGTTGGGTTTGATTTTATTCTATTTTTTCAGAAGGTGGAATCTTAGAAGTATGCCAGGTTCTTTCATACTCAGCAAAGTCCAGGGCTGCAAGCATTTGGACAGAGTGAGACTGCAGAGAAACAGGTAACAGCGATCTAAAAGAAATGTTCAGGGTGAAAAAAAAAAGGTAGAAAGGCACAGGACACTTGCTATGCTATTCAATGCCTGTTAATAAGTTTTATGTTGAAGGTTTTCCTCTTAAACCCACTGGTACAAGCCCTAGTTACCCACTTCCTACCTGGCCATTCTTCTTTCTCAAGCTCACATGGCTTGAGCTAGACTGATCCATTACTTCTGGAAGGGGATGGTGTGAGTCTGAAGCTTCTGAGCATACAGAAAATGGGAGGTTACCCTGACTCTTACTGAAAGCTACCTTAAAACACTGACTATCTGTATTAGGAGGTGTCTAACATGTTCATGGGCTAAATGATAAATAACAGCAGCTCTGGAAAACGTAGCACTCCAGTCAACCTACAAAAATTACAGCATGAGTCTATCAACATACTTTTATCCCAATCTGGGTAAGCTGTTACAGGGAGTAAAACGATGTTCACTCAGCCCACATTTGCCCTCTTCTCAGATAAAATTACTCACAGTGGAAATTATAACCATGACTGATCATACACTATTACTGTAAATTAATGTAAAAATCTAATCTCACCCAACAGCTATGAAACAGCAACAGCATGCTCTAATTCCTGGCATATGTCAGTTTTGAATACTGACTTACAGGTAGAACTACATATTTTTCTTCTAATATACAAGAACTTTGACAGTTTATCTAAAATCCCTGAAGACCAAAACAAAAATGTGTAACATACTAAAACCAAATTAGGACTTTCTTCAGTCACTGAGGCTGTAGAGTGCACAGGAGTGCTATTAAACCAACACGGCATCTCAGCTGGATTTGCAACAGCCACTCGTTCATTCTGAATGTTTAACTTAATCCATCCCAGTAACGCACAACATCAAAGTGGAGCTATGTCCAGTGATAGCAGCTGCTACTGTCCTTTGCTCCTTCCCACTCAGTTTCATAAGGACTGAACCTTGCAGTAAATGGATTCTGCACTTGTGGGTAAAGGCAGCATGACTGCACCAAGTATATGTCTGACATCATCATCAGATGTGGTTCCTAAAAATTAATATTAACTTGTGTCTGTCCAACATACGTTTTCATTTCTTCTCAGATACAGAATTACTCTAACTTTACCCTAAGAACATACTTAAGGCTCAAGACAAAAGTCATAGGAGACAAAAGACTGGGCAGCTTTTCCATCTCTGCAAACTGAATTTTGACATTTTACCTAGGTGTATCAAATAAACAAACAACTTCAGTGATCAAAGGCAGGACACAAAAGCAGCAGTTCTGAAAAATCTGTAGTATGGAAGGGGCCACAAACAGTTGGTAATTAGCTAGACATGGAGAAGGTAAATCCTGCTCTATACTTATTTCATTCTGTCTATCCCTTAAATTTCTTTCCAATTCCCTGACTTGCAGTCAAGTCTCAACTGTCATCTTGCACCTGAATCAAGCAATCTTCAAATCAAGACTCATAGGCAGTATAATAAATAAAAGTTGGGACCACTGCACAAATCCAAAAACCAAAGCAGCTTTCTACTAGGTGAAATCCACCCTGACTACAGAAAGGAACCTTGTGAAAAAGGGACACTGAATTTCCAAGTGTAAAATATTTATACTGCCTTACACACAGCCAGAGTAGGGAAAAAAGTAATTCAGTTTGCTGGATTTTTCAGGAACAAATTTTTAATTTCAAAATAGAACTAACTCCCCAAAATGAACTTATTGAAAGTAATAAATGAAGTACCAACATAAAATTTCAAAGGGCATTTCATGCTGATGTAAGTACTTCCCCAGAAAATTGTGAAGTAAATTCACAAACAAAAAGGTGTTTACCTTCATTCATAAAACATTCTTATTTATTCTAACTTACTGCCTTCTTTGAAAAGCACATTTGAAAAAAAATAAAATCCAAGTCCTAACTGTAACACACACACACTCCATAAATCTAAAATGCTAGCTTTTTTTATTCCTTTTTTTTTTTTTTTTTAGTTTTCAAGACACTGACTTTTGATTGAGCACTTTAAATGTGTTTTGTGCACGATGAACATATACCACTGATGTGTTCAGAAGAAATCTTTCCACTGACCAGGACTCGAGCCTCCTCTGATTACAGGAAATCAGAAACTTCCTGCTTGTTGCACCTTCCTCTACTTGTGCTCATCCACTGTTCTCTCATCCAGCCACAAAAATTAAATTTACAGGAGTCCAGACTTCTGCATACTTCAAAGGAAAAGAACCTTTTCAATATTATCTGCTACATATTTTGATGAAGCAGTAAAACTGGCAGGGCACAAACAGTATAAGCTTTATGGATAAATGTGAATCTACAATGAAAACCAAAGGAAGTGAAATCTTTGGCCTGTTAGCCTCAACTACTTAATGCATTGTACATAAAGATTATGGGGTATAAAAAACTTTAAAAGGTATCATCACAAGCAGCACCACGTTCAGTTTTCAGTCCACAAACAAATACACACACATACACATAAAAGAATTTCCCAGTTATGTATTTGAATTCATTAACTTTTCCCCAAACTGTGTATATTTATTAGTACCATAGGCATACATGTAAATGATGCAAATTAAAAATGAGTCAGGCCTGGAGGAGGAAACACTATGCTATTGACTCATGAATAACTGGAAGACAAGCAAGGCTTCCACATATTTTTTTGAATATGTGGTTCCAATAGAAATAACTGGCTATATATGCTGCAGGTGTTCAAGCCACCATTCTGAAAGTACAGGTAAGTTTTAGTTTTATAGGAAAAAGGACATGCAAAACAAGCACGAGTATCAGCTGAGAGCCACTCTTCTCACTAAAGAAATTAGTAACCCCATTATCCTCCCCAGCACAATTATCAAATAACCTTGCAGACTTACATTAAGAGAAGTATAATATGTTTACTTATATTTGTTCCATAAGCATTAGTACTATTATCTTTATATCTACTCTTTCACTCTACTTCTCAGATTTATTTTACATAGTCTACTATTTAACATGTTTAAATTACTTTTCATTTCTCTCATTTAACAAAGTCATTTAAATTGTGTGTATTAAATATTTTACTGTGTGCTCCTGTATTAGCTGTGATGGGATATTATAAAATCTGGGTTTAAATTGGAGC
This sequence comes from Astur gentilis, assembly GCF_929443795.1. Classification (NCBI taxonomy): domain Eukaryota; kingdom Metazoa; phylum Chordata; class Aves; order Accipitriformes; family Accipitridae; genus Astur; species Astur gentilis. The sequence goes on along the minus strand of NC_064883.1, from coordinate 7,618,826 downwards.
TTCCCCATTGAGTTGTTGTTTGGCCTTTAATAAGTTACTTCCCTCTCACTGAAAATGATTAATGCCATTTTAATTTATAGATGAAAGGCTCTACAAAACTACTAAACGTTAATCACTAATACTCCAGATAAAGTTTAGTCGAGAAGCTACAAGAAATCAAAGTACCACCTTGACACTGGATCCTCTTACTCAGATTTACAGTGCAGCAAGCATGCTGATATGAGAACGATTAGGAAATAAACATGAAACGTACCATTACAGGCTTAAAAGTCTCTACTTTCAAAACAGGTCAAACTTACATCTGAAAGGTCAGTGGGAACACTGACAAACCCTTTAAAAGCAGAGATGATAGAAAAACTAATCATGGTTTAAGAATATAATCTTCATTTTGAAAGAGAATCTGTTGGAGAAGATCAGAAAATACATCAACAGTTTTCTACTCTGCAACATGTCAAGCTTCAATCAGTAAAATACAGACAAATCTTCATCCAGATATGGATGTTGCCTTGCTGTGAACAATGACAGGAGCTAAAAAAAGGTTGGAGGAAAGAGTGTGTATATCCACTTCATACAGGATGAAGAATCGCTGGTCACATCCACCAGTGTTAATGGAAAATTTCAGGACCCAGAATACAATCAAGTTCATCAACACCATGTGAAATTAATGACGTTAAAAAAATATAAGTAAATGGGCAGCACGCTGGCAAATAAAATTTGTTGTTGACACATCTAAAGCACAGCAGATAAGAAATAATCATCAGCACTGCTCCAGTAACTACTGAGCTTTAAGCTACTCAACAATTCAGAAAAGAGTGCTGAGCATGACAGTGGGCAGGTAGATTATAAATACAACATTGTAAAATTTGTAGAAGGATTACATATTTCCATGGATAATGAAAATGCCCACCTATATAAAATTACATATCAACAAGAAAAATACTAGCGGGAGGAACACTCGGGGTCAGTACTGTAAACCCTTATGAACTGACAAGAACTTCAGGAGTAGGTATGGCAATTATTCCACAACTGGGAATTTTTTTTAACTTCCTTTAAAACACCTGCTGTTGGCCACTGTAAGTGACAAAACAACGGCCCGGATAACAATTCATCTGATGCCAGGTACAATTCTTACACTAACATCAGAGTGAAGTTTAATTGCCAAAAGTGCGCTTCTACAGTTCTAGAAAGATTCTTTAAAACTTTCAACAAGTTCCACACCTTCTTGAAATGCAAGTTTATTCTCAATACACATCACATATCTATCCTTCTTCCCTACAGGAAAAAGGAAAGGACAAAAGTCCATTTGTGTAACAGCTAGAGATTAAATAAATTGCCACTTATTATCTAGCAGGCACAATCCAGGTTTCAAGAAACATTGTTCAGACATGCATTACCTGATAGTTCAGAACCAAAGGATACTGACTATATGTGGGTCTAAGGGTTAAATAAGACAGCTCACTCACAAGGTGGTGACAGTAAAGATCAGTTACAGACCATTACCTCAAACTAGAGAACAGTAGGATTTTTTTTGTAAGCCTATATTTGTAAAGTGCTGAAAGAAAAAAGTCAAACAAGTCTTTAATAATGAAATCTAGTATCTCAGGATCTCAAGCAGGCAACAGTAAAAACATCAGCTTTTAAAAATTATTAGCAACTGTTTTCTAAAAGCACTCACCATAACTGACACAGAGAAATTATCATATATCCCATTATAACAGCTAAAATGAGTAAGTCATTGGACTAGAAATTGGGGATAGTCTAAGAATTACTGATCCTAATCAGATTACATAGCCAGATAGAGCTTACTGACATCTATGTAAACATATGATGCACATACACGCTCATATTCCTGAGGTTTCAAAATTTCTGAAGCTGAAAAGAGTTATGAACAAAATTGAATGGGAAGAAAAATGGTAGACAGAAAAACATGAAAATGGAAACTTCCTTAAGAGGGCTTTTATCTATGGTCAGGCAATTCTACAGATAACAAAGAGGACAACTGACCTGATGTTTTTGAAAAAAGAAGCAAGTGTAAGGAGAAAAAAAACAAACCGATCAACAATGTAGAAAAGGGAAGGCTGGATCACCACCAACATAGAGTTACAGAGTGTAGAAACTGAGAAACACAAAATATCCATGTATAACACAGCCAAGAGTGTTAGTAACAAACACCACCTCAATAACAGCAGAGGCCCATGACTAGACAGAGGTGGCACAAGTGTTAAAAATCATAAGGAAAGATCAAAAATAGCCAATAAATACTTTCATTCTATAGTTGGAAAGATTCAAAATGGTATAATTGTATCACATTATATTGATTTTCTTTCCAACTCATTTGTAAACAGATGTTCCAGATCAGATGTTAAAAAACATTGAGAGACAAATATTTTAAATCAGCGTACTTGTTAAACTTTATCCAAGAGTCCTAGAGTAGTCAGCCCAGCAAATCTATGATCTGTTGATGCTCTTTTAAAACTATGTATTTTAAAATCTGTATCTGTCTTTAAATGTCTTTAATCTGTATCTGTCTTTAAATGTCTCACCATGCAGAGGAGTGAAAACACAGTGTCAAAGGGACAAATCAAGTTTTAAGGCAGTCTGATACGATGGAGAATTCAAACGAGATAACAAGAAGCAGTGAAAGACAGATGCATTCAAATGTATTCAAACAATAATTGCATGCCTTATTTTTAAATAGTGGAAAAGATGAATCACTGAAACAAGTCATCCACAGAAGTAAATGGTAGATTCTCAGTATCTTGATACACTTTAAAAAAAAAAAAAAAAAAAAAAAAAAAAGCTTAGCCAACTAGAAGTTCAGAAAACAAACCCATTGAGACAAAAACTGATGCTGTAATACATGTAAGGTGAAACGTTCATGTATTAAGATAGACTTGATCCCACTCTAATGCAGCACTACATGATGCAGTACTAAATGCAAGTCAGCTTAAGCAAGCCCATGAACTTTTTGCATACACACAACTAGATTAATTAATAGTGTGGTAATAATGTTATTTAATAAACCTAAAATAATGATTTACCAGCCCATTAACAGAACAGAAAGCCCCTCAAATTAAATAGTACAGAAGGAAAATGTTGGGGTTTTTTAAACAGAACACAGGATACCATGATACTGTCTCTTTTCTGCTGCATTCAGTTCAACATCAGAGACATGTGATTCTTCTCATTATTTTCAAACTATTTCCAACCAGACTTCAGATCATGTTATGCCTCAGTACTTTTGGGAACTCTACACCTAACCATTAACAGAGGCAAAATACCCATTTCTATTCTGTTTGGTAACTCATCAACCTTCATCCAAAATATGCTAAATGTTGAATAGTCAAACTGTGTCCAGACCTTGGAGATGAACAACTGTTCCAGCTTGGCTCTTGCTACTTATCTCAACTCTCAGACTATAAATATGGTCAACCACTTCTCCTCAAAGACTGTCACACACAGATTCCCATAAGATTCAGAGTAATCATGCTTTTTTATATTCAACATCAGCAAAAAGAACATGAATTATCAGGTTATAATGTTATCTAATACGACAGGGACCTCAAATTGCACCATTTCTAGTCCTTTTTTTTTTAAAGTATTTGATCACAGAAGCCGCAACATCAGAAAAAAATTTGACATTTGGATGACTGATAAAAACATTCTTGAGTAAAACACAAGACCACAGTAGCAACCTTCCTAAAAACTAGAAATGGTAACAGCTACGCCCCTTCTTTTGGAGGTCAAAAATAAAGAGTGTAAGCCTCACTATTGTAACAACCAAACACAGGAAAGCAACTCCTTCTATCACATTTAACAGCGCTGTTCTTCTGAGAGGGCAACTCACACACAGATCTGTGTTTTTATAGACTACAGACTGAACTGCTTTGGGCACTTTCCTGGGCTAGAAGAAAAAGCACACAAAACTTATAGCTTATTTATTACAGAGCAGTGTAGAGTCTAAGTCAAACAGTTTAGGTAACATGCCACATTTGCACTCTGCAGACATCACTGGATCCTGATCCAAAATGCTCTTACACGTGCTAATCAACAAAGCCTCAAATGGACTAGGAAATGATTATGTTAGAAAGTGTCTATCCTCCACAATTCTCAGCAACAGCTGTTGTCAATTACACCAGCATACCTAGCAGTTTAAGATAAAACTCCTAAGGATGAAGCACGAAGTAAACTTTCTAATACTTTGTCAACAGAATTCCTTTCAGGGCAAAGTGTAAAACAGTTCTTTGCATAGCCCTTCCCCAGTGAAAAATTAAGTTACAATAACAACAACAACCTGGGGACAGCAAAGATGATCTCTACATCAGTGTAAATCATAGGCAGGCAGAGAATGTATAATACATTTCCAGCAAATCACATTTTTCTTGCATATGAATGTGAGGTACCAAAGTCCAAAAGATGCAAGTGCAAACAAGAGAGAAAAGAACAATGTTTGAGTAAAGCCAACACTATACTGCAAAGAAGGAAAAATGTCAGTGGAATGTTTTCACTTCGATTTCTCAAAGGTAAGTGCCACTCACAGGTGGCATTTTAAGAAAAGCTCTGAACCATTCCTGTGTGACAAGTGAGCTTTGCTAATACTGCAGCAGAAGTAGAAAAATTATTTGTAAAAAATCGAGTTTGTGGCTTTCCTCAGATTTCCGAGAAGGTGAAGTGACATGAAACATGCAAGAATCTCAGTAGTGTAATTAATCGTTAAACAAAGCTACCAGTACAAGCCCTATTTAGTTGCCATCCCTCCACAAAGCTGGAGAACAGACTCTTGTCTTCATCTCACTAACAAAAGGATGCCATTAATATCTTTTGAAATGTTCAGTTTTCGTAGGAGTTTACCATATCTGTAGTATCTAAATTATGAGAGCATCACGAAATCTACGTGGGGAAAAAAATGCACCATCTTCCCAGTATGTGCTTATATGTAAAAATAGTCATTGCTCATGGTCTCATACTTTGTTATGAACTGAAGTTCATTGTGTAGGTTAACAGTTCATACAAGGGTAAGCTCCTGTTGTTGGCTCAGCAGCAGAGTTACCAATTTCAAATAAGAAAATACACAAAAAGGTTTAAAATCTCAACCATTTCTTTGGAGTAGGCTATGTTTAATTCTGTGTTTACCTGATAGTCTGAATCTATTACAACAGAACCTTAACTGTAACAACTCCAGTAATCGCTACTATTATATATATACAAATGACTTCTAGGATAACAGCATTTAGGTCATACATGGGCCAAGTGTGTTAGTAAATAAGAAGTTTGACAACTGGCAATTCACAGTTGTGTTAGACAATTATTACATTTAAAATAAAAAAAGAGTGGTTTCAAAAATAGAAATCATTATCATCCACCAACAATGTATTTTTCTTAATGCCCGGTTTTAAATCTTACAGTATTTCAACCTGCAAGTTGCAAATGTAACAGCGGATGATGATTCAGAGAAAGGTGGGATCAAGGATTAATTTAACTGCATGTTTCACGACCCTCAAATTCTTAAAAATATTTTCAATACCAACAATCAGCCCACTTTTATTTGGAATACAATTTGGAAGCTTTAGTTTTTACAGAGGAGGTATTATCAGTAATAGCTGAATGAGTGTGTGGCAAGTAACAGAACTGACAAACAACAGCTTTAATGAAGTTTCATTGGTCTGAAAAGAAATACTTCTCTTATGTGGTGCTTTTTAACCAAGTTTCAGAGTGCTTTGTAAGGTGAGGCAAGTGGGATTACTGAGAGTAAAGCAGTGCATGGACACTGTGGAGGTGAGTGGCAGAACTAGAAGAGTATTCTTGTCTCCCAAGTCCCATCCCAGTACATTCTGGTACATGATTCTTTCACATACATACCACCTTCACGCACATATACCAGCAAAGCAATGCTATGTTAATACGATGGAACAAGTATTTTCCTAAAAGCAGATCATAACGCCTTCAGGATGTGCAATACCACAGGACATGTATCTAAACTAAACTACTGATGGGTACGATAGAGCAATCTAAGAGTATAAAACTGTCAAACAGCTGAAATGTGCTAGTTGCAGCCCTTGCACTGAAATTGAGACTTGTACACCACTAGAACTACTGTATCCTAAAGAAAAGCAAGTGACAATTAAACATCTACCACTAATGGCAATAAACTGGACAGCTAACACAGACTGAGTCAGATAGGTGAGAACAGGGAGGAAGAGAGGCTCTGGGGCAGGAAAAATGGAGGGAAACCAAGCTGCTTCTAAAAACTCTTTTTCAAGGCCTGGAGGGGAAAAAAAAAACCCAAAAACCAACAAACAAACATGAAGACCTTAACTTCCCTCTTCAGCCACCAGAATCACCACCACCACCAATAAAAAAAAAAAAAAAATATCCAGAAGGGGAAACCTTGTGACAGATCTGCCTCCTCCTCCCTCCCTGCTTTCACCTCCCAGAAACGAGGCTCTGGCTCCACAGATCCCTGCCGGGGAGTACCTGCCCTCAGCACGGCCCCGGCCCAGCACCGGGCCGCCGCCCGCTCCGGCGCGCAGCCCCGCGGGAAGGAGCCTGAGGAGGCCGAGGAGCAGCGGCGGCGGCGGCGGCGGCGGAGGCAGCAGCCCGGTGCGAGCAGGCCTCACCGCCCCTCCCCGCCCCGCCGCTGCCCACTGACGGCCGGGGGCAGCGGGACGAGGCGCCGCCGCCGGGGAAAGGCCTCGGCGGGGGCCGGCGCACTTGGGCTGCAGGGCGGCCGACGGGGAGGGGGGCAAGCGGGTTAAGGGGAGCAGATGCTCTGGGGCTGGTTTTACCTGCTGCTGCTGCTGCCTGCAGTGGCATGAAGATCTGGCTCAGCCTCTCTCTCTCTCTCTCTCTCTCTCTCCCCCCCTCCCCGCCTCCCTCCCTCCCGCCCTGCGCGGCACACAGACCCCCGCGCCGGCCCGGCGCCCTGCGAGGGACGCGGGGCAGGGGGAGGCAGTGGGGGAGGCCCAGGGAAGGGAAGGGAAGGGGAAGGGCTCCCGGCCCGCACGCGGGAACGCGCCGTGGCACCGCCTCCCCCGCTACCACCCCCCCCGCGCTCCGTCCGCGCAGGCGCCCGCCGCGCCGTGAGGCCGCGGCCGCCCACGCAGCCCGCGGCGTCCGCGCCTGCTCCCTGCGCCCGCCGCCGCTAGGCGGGCGCGGGGCTGGGGGGTGGCCGCGGAGCCGGGCGGTCGCGGCCCGCTCGGGCCGGCGAGGAGCCGGAGGGGGAAGGAGAAGAAGAGAGAGAAGGGGAAGGTGGGGACGGGGCTTCCCTCCTCGCGGGCCGTGGCGCAGCTCGGCTGTCGCCGGCTCCTCGGGAGCCCCGGCGGGCAACGGCGAACGGGCGCTGGGATTTTTTGGCAGTCGGGAGGTTTTCCGTTGGTTCGGGGCCTTTTACCCTCTGAGGAAGCCCGACGCTCTTTTATTTACATAGAGCGTACGCAGAGTGTAGTTAGCCGTTACGCAAGGCTGGGGGGGGGGGGGGGGGGGAGAAGAGTAACTTAGAATGAGGCAATGTAACGTGAATCCACAATATCGCTCCCTGGAAGCGGCTGCCCGAGCTCAGTCCGCTCGGGAAGCTTCCTCGTGGAAGGAGGAGATCGGTGGTGGCGTAAAAACGGAACTGGGCCGGGCTGTGTTTGCTGGGCCCGGGCTGCCGGGGCCCGTCCCGGCGGGAGGCCTGCCGGGGCCCGGGCTGCAGGCCCTTGTCTTCCTAAGCGAGGGGGTGAACCCTCCTAAGCACGTTTTGCTGCAGCCGGGTAGCGGTTCGCCTGCGACAAACGCTTCGGTTCGCAGGGCAGGCGTGGGTCGCTGGCACGTCTTCGAGACCAGCTTAATCACAAAAGATTGGCTTTCTTAAGTTTTGGGAAGTCCAGTAAAGCTGCCATTTGCTTGGCATTGGCCCTGTCTTCATTAAAAATCCTGAAGGAACGTGAAATATTGCAGGAGTTCGTTTTACTTGCAAGAAAAGCTGCAACCATTTGAAGGTGAAGCGCTGCGTGTACTAGGTTGCTCATTGTGACAATGGTATAATTTCTAATTATCCCTCATAATGCACTAGGTATCCAAGCTTTTCTTTGGGGACTCTGGTACAAGACAGAAAGGACAAACTAGAGACATACTTCATCGTCCATACTAGCTGAAGCAGAAGTATTACTTGAACCTGAGTCTTGGGAAAATAAGCTTAAAACTGGCAACGTTTGACGATTAGATCATACTTCGGGGCAACACAGGAAGACAGATGATCCATCTGAGATACACCTAGAAATGTACAACAGGAGTAAAACTTAAAGTTTAGTAATAATTACATGATGAATGTATTGTATCTAATCTCTGAAGACCTTTCTTATAATTCCCCTGATTCCCAGAAAGAAACTTCTTTTGCTTTCTGGGCCGTTTCAGGGCAAGATAATCAGCCTGTCTATGTGGTTTTGCCAGATACATTTGGAGAGGAAGTCTTAACTCCATGCCAGTCTACAGATGTTTTTGATTCCCAGATGTTTGATTAAGAAAAGAGAGACCAAAGTAGGTTCCGGCCTGCTGATGATAGTGTTTCACAGCAATGCATTTGAATTTCTTGCTACAACAGATTGTTTAAAGTATAAAGAGCCATTTAAAGTTAAACGTTGGTAGATTTAAAAGAAAAAAGCACAGGACAAAAAAAAAGAATGAAGACATGAGAATTTCCTTGAATGTCTACATATGCGTTAATTTCAAACAGACCATTTCATTTTCTGTTTGAAATCATCATTTTCTGTTTGTCTCTTCTTACATTTATTTTGTGTTAGAGCAGATCTTGATATTAAAAAAAGCCAGGCAGTCAAGCATGTAATTCTTGTCTAGTAATACCATGTTTTGAATACTTCAAAAAGCTCAGTGGGAAATGATAATTTTGTTCAATATAAGGCACAGCATTTGATTAAGAAATCATACAGCCATCTACAGTCAGTCTGTGTATATCACAGTGACCTGTCCACTATAAATACACAGAAGTGCATATTTTCAGCTTTTGGAATACAGTGCAGTTTACATAAGAACACATATAAAAGTAGCATGTACTTGGGAGATGAAATGGCAATGCAAAAAATTACAGCACGTTACTTACTGAAGATACTGGTGTATAGGCTGGATTCACCAAGTATGAACTTGACTGAAAGTATCAAAACCTTTATAAACCTGTGGATATGTGCTACTGTTTAAAAAACAAAGAAGTATGCACCTGCCTTTGGCACGTTCTCCCACTGTGTACTCAAATAAGGCAATTGTGAGTTGTCTAAATAACTACTGGAGTAATTATATGAGCCTAGGTTATCTAATTGTGTGTGCACTTAGGGGATGTCTTAAAAGATTTGGCCCTCTCAGTATTCTCAATATGAAAATTTACCCATGGAAAATAAAAGCTGGAACAAAAACCAGCAGGAAAAAACAACAGCAGAATCTGCCAAAAGTAGTTTATTCTTGTTTCATTGGCAATCAATTGTTAGGCTCATCATAACACTTTAAATGCCAATTTAAGCATGAATGGGGGTTCCACCCAAAAAATTAAAACATTGTGAGGAGATGAATCCCTTCTTTTACTTAGACAACAATAAATGGGAAAATAAATTTCAAGTATTATTAATTTCTGTATTTGCAAGATTATGGGGGGTTAAGAGCAAACTGCTTAGACCATCTCAGTTCAAAATATGTCTGACTGCAGAGTCACAAGTAAAGGTGTGTAAGCTTTGTATAGGGGAAGAAAATAATGTTTTTTATATTGGGTGTTGACTGAAATAGGGTTAGAAGTATTTTTCAAATTTTACTTGGCTGAGCATTGGAATTGTGAAAAATCTTGGTTTATATTTAGTTACATTAATAGTTATATTGTTCATTTAAATAGTTTAGTCTGTAATCTAGCTAAGTTTTATAAAGTTCTTAACATCTCAGATGTAAGTGGTATCCACAGCAAAAAAATGCATGTGTTTCTTGCACACCTGTGATGGGAGAAGCCAATATAAGAGTAAGAAAACGGAAAATACTGACTTTCTGTATTCATTCCTTCTCGCTCTCACCTTTATAGATACCTGGTAAAGTATCTATAAATACATTCTCATTTCCAGTCTTTTTTTTTTTTGGGGGGGGGGGGGGGTGTCCAATTTGGTTATTAACTATAGAGTAAAGCTATTACATGCATATGAACTAGTTAACAGGATTCCATCTATTTTGAAAGCATATAGTATAGGTTTGCCAGTTTAATAAAATATAAAAGTAAAAAATCTTGACTTTTTTGCTTAGTTAACTCATGCATACAAACTGAATATAAACATTTCCACAGATTTTTAAAATATATTTGTGAATTACATACAAAGTATTTTATTGAATGCATATATGTATGATTGTGTGCATATACAAATATATTTATATAAATATACATACACACATTAGTTGTATTTTAAATTGTAACAGTATCTTGTTTGGACTTCATATTTGATCTGTAATCCAGGAGATTTTCAAATCTCGGGAATCTGAAAAAAATCTCAGGAAACTTTAAATGACTGTAGCTTCTCCCATGAGTCAAAAGAAGCTCTGCTTCTGTATCAACTGTATTCCCATAGAGAAATTGAGAAATAACTTGTAGAGTACTTCTGGCATTTCTAGACCATATAGTGAGATGTGTTTTATACACACCCATTAAGAACAAAGTTATATCGATTTTAAACTTGAGGAGTTTTCTTCCAGTAGAGTCTGACACCATTGTCACCTTGCAGTTTCCATTGTAGATACTTACTCTCAAGTTCTGCTTTTATACATTATGTTAAAATATTTACCAATCATAAGAAAAAAAAATTAATTACAAGTTTTGTTCTGTCCTTTTCATTCTCCATCTAAGACTTCTGGTGAAAAAAGGTAAAAAAGTTTTGCTTCTGAATTACAACATGGCTTGGCCATAGGCATTCACACTTTAACTGAAATGGGTCTTAAATAATTTTAAAATTCTTTGTTTTGGTGGGGTTTAGGTAAGCTCTTAGTGAACCTGTGTGTCAAGTGATAGGATTCAGTGTAATTCTCCTGTTAATACGTACACTTCCCAAATACCTAACCAAAAATACAGTGTCTTCCAGGAGAAAACCAGACATACCATGCTTTCTTTATGTATTTTAACATAGCTCGACATCCTGAAAGTTATGTTCAAAATGATGACATTTCATCACATAAGTTTGACAAAGGGGCGCTACTTAGTGCATCCTGAAAATATTTAAGGGAATCGAGCAAAGTGGAGTGAGCAAGAGGACTAGAGACTGATGACCTGTTCTTGGAAAGAATAAAAAACCATGTACTCCAGTCTAGCTCAACTAAAATTTGCCACAGGTGAGACTTCCTCTGGAAGATGTAAAGAAACCAACCTGCCAATCTTGCAACACATGGTGCCTCAGCAGAGAGTCGTATCAGTATAATCTGATGTACCACATAGCTGTTAGATCAGTGTCCAGAGAGGTGGAGAAACTGGTTAGAGCAGAGCAAGGCTATGCAAAGATTTAATGCAGAAGGGCAAAAAGGAAATAAACTAGATATCAGAAAAAAAGTTCCTTCTAAGAGTACCCAAAAATACACAGTGATTCCTGTGAATATGTGTGTCCAGAGCAACATTTTTGCATGTGGTGCCTTTGGTCCCAATTCAGGCAAAACCATCCATTGACACTTAAGTTCCATTGATTTCAGCAGAGCTTAAGTGCTTTCCTGAATCAAGGCTAATTAAGTGCATCACATACAAATACTCGTGTGCATAAATTGTTTACAGGATTGGGGCTTTAGGGCTTGTCTAAACAGAGACACTCAGGAAAATTAATCCAAATTAACTAAAGGTATGAATTTAAAGTGGATTAGTTAAACCACATTAAACCCCAGTCCACACTGGGGTTTAATGTGGTTTAACTAATCCACTTTAAATTCACTGTTTTAATTACTTTGGATTAACTTTCCTGAGTGTCCCTGTTTAAGCAAACCCTTAGTGTATTGAATAAAGTCCCCAAATGAGTCAAAATTAAAATAGACCCCAAACTAAATAAATAGCAATTCTGCATTGGCAAGGGAAGAAATCTTTAATTTTTACAATTCCAGTGGCTGTGTACCACCAATGTGCCGAGGAACAGCAGCAATATGATCAAATTGCAGTCAATGAACATGACAATGGAACTAAGCCGTGAAACTCCAAGCTGTGTAGGAAAGGCTGGTCTGAGAAAAAATTGGAATAAAAAACAAATTTTCAAATCAATCTTGTGTAGTTCGGCAATATTAAACTGCAATTTAAAAATAAAGATCAGATTTATTTCCACTTAAGCTGGCAAGACCAGTGAAGGTACTGTGGTTGCCAATACAGTCTGTGATGGCTAGCAAGGAAGCCAAAACTGGCAAGAGAAGTAAGATAAGCCTTATTTATGTAAATAAGAAACCATTTGTATTTAATAATAAGCTATTACTTCTGATTAGCCACTTAAATATGATATATAAATAAAGCACTCAAATAGCAGTTGATAAATGAACATTTGTGTTCTTTTGAAAACTACAGTCTGATTCCCAGGGTAGCATTTGCTTAGAGTTCCACTGGAAGTGGTGGGACTTCATTAGGCTTCGAATTGGGGGCCAGCACAGCAACCAGACTCTTCAGGTACATTAGAGATGTCACGAGGGAAAAACGTGGGATTACAAATTATACAAATTAACTGACTCTGGATTGATGTCTTCTTCCCCCCCCCCCCCCCCCCCCTTTAAATAAATAAATAAATAAATAAATCATTGATAACTACTCAATTTGGCATGAAATATCAGACATTCATGGCCAGACACCCAGCTGGTGTGAGTGGGCAGATGGTCCTATCTTTACTTAGAAATGATAAGTTTGGGAAAAATTTTGTTTGATTTTTTCTTTTTTTTTTTTTTTTTTTTTTCAGTTTAAGCAAAATCTGTTCCTCTGCTGAAAGTGACAATTCCTTAAATAAAAATATTGTTGAAAAAGGTTAGTCTTTTTGTATTTAAGTTGTGCAATTCAATTTTGATATTTCAAACTTGAAACTTGCTATGAGGCTAATACTCTCTTTAGTTACACTGCTGAAAGTGCCTGCATTCTGACTCCTTTCCAGCCCTGGTTGGATATACATGCATGAGGCTAATGTCATAGCTATACTTCCATAAAGTAAAAAAGTGTCTATGATTAAAAGAGCCTTTACCCCTTATAGTTCAATCTGCTTAGTGCTTGGTAACCAGTGATCCGCACTGAAAGGGCAATTTTTAAGAATTGTCTCCCTTGCCCATTTATTTAAAAATACTGCGAAGCAGTTTGAAAGTGGCAGGGATGATGCAGTTCTGGTAGGCTTCCCCCTGCTGCCCCCGCTCCCTGCAGAGCAGCATGGCCTTCCTCTGCGGCGTGACAGGTCTTCTCTCGAGCTGCCGACGCTTGATGAAGGGAAGGGACTAAAGGTAGTGAAGTGAAGAAAGAAGCAAAGCAAGAAGGTGGAGAAGGAAGGCAACCACACTGAAGGCAGGATGGGTGGGAGAGAGTCAGGGTAGAGCACCTGCCCGTTCTCCGAAACTGAAAACAGAAGAGCAGGAAATTGAAAGTTTGAGTAACTTTACCTCAGACAGCTTTTTCAATCTTGTTCTGCTGTGCAGCTGCTTCAGTAATTTTTCTTCCTCTGCAGTTAGCTTTTTCCTGAGACCTCTTCCACATATAACTTCATGCTACTTTTTTCTAAAAATAACCCCAAATCTTAAAGCAGTTGTTCTTAAACAGTAATGTGCCAATAATTATTTTATACTGTCCTTTCACTAGCCTAGAACATAATTAAGATCATTCCCAGCTGCTCAGTTCTTGATGCAGAAGATTCCTTCAGCTTACATTGATCAGAATAACTGGCTGTGCACACTGTTGCTAGTGTGCAGGTAGAGTATAGGTGGAAGTTAGAAGCAAGGGTGCAGAAAAAAAAAGTAGAAGAGAGTGTTCATCTTCACTTTGATTTTTTGTATTTCTAGAATTTATTTAATAAAAGAATATCGCCATGTACAGGTAAAAAACCACACATTGGCTTTTATTTATGCTGAAAATGACTGTTCCCCTGGTAAACAGAAAACAGTAGTTCTGATCCATGCCCTATTTTGAAGAACTCTAATTTAGTGCCTAAAGGAATTTGATGGCAAGAGCACCTCCTTCATTACACTGACTCCCACTTGTTTTTTACAACAATTAAGTGTAAGCCCTACAGCAGCACAACTGTTAAGATTTTTGTGGCTCTTAAAAGGGATACCAACAATTCGAAATGAGTGAAATATCATATACTGAATAGTGCCAATTGTTTATGGCACTTTTTCCATCTTGCAGCATTAAAAATATGTTTTAAATTTTCTTTTTTCCTGATACAGTGTTTGTGTGGGCCAGACAACAGTAAAGTAATTGCCCTCTGGCTCTTCAAAATGTACACAGGATCCTCCGTGCTCGAGCACAAATCTTTGCTTCTCTGGTGATCTGATATAGCAGCATGCCTCTTCACCAGAGGGGTGTCCTAGAAAAAGAAGGAACTCCCTCTCTAAGGTGTTTTCAAAATAATATTACTCTTTATTGCAACAATTTTCATTCAAGGATTTCACAAAAGCTTTAAATGTGTCAACAAATATTCAGATTAGCCCTAAAAAATATTTGTCAGTCATAGAGTGAAGTGTGGGAAGGATGAATTTAGGAATTCACAGCCACAAAGTCAATCAACAACAAAGAACACTTCTGCTGAATTTATCATATCTGTTAACCTCATTATGATAGTGATTATCTGGGGTGCATTTTAGTGTAATAACCGGTGAGAGATTGGGAAGGGATGAAGCAACTGCTTCCTCTAGAACACTTTATGCAGTGCTGCCAGGGGAAGATCATCTTATTTCTGTTCTCTCTGTAATTCTCCTTTCCCCTTTGAGTGAACTGAGGCAACTGGCCCTATTCCTCTCCAAATAAACTTTTCTAGCATTTGAATGGGCCAGCAGAAGACGGTGCAAAAAAATTCACTTTGCCAGTGTGAAGATAACTGAAGACAACTGCCATTATTCATCTCTATACTTCTGCCCTTTCTGAACAGCTTTTCATTTTTTCTGTTGGTATTAGGTGGGGGTGTAAGTGATATGTTCTTAAAGTTCATGTAGGAGTGAAACTACAGTGAAAATCTAAAGGCATTTATCTACACATAGGGGGCAGGACACAAACAAGGAATAAACTGGAGAATATAAACTGGTTAGACTTTATTTGACTTGGCTCTGAATTGTAACAATTTCAAAGTAGTTTAAATTGCTTCCTACAGCAAGGAGACTGGAGCTGGGGAGAAGGAAATGGCAAAGGATGTTGTATACTTTGACTTTAGCAAAAGCTTTGAAACAGACTCCTGTAATCTTCTCACCACCAGCACTTTTTTTCAGCATTTGTGAGGCTGCATCCAGTGTCGTGTGTCTAGTTTGGGGCTCCACAGTACAGGAAAGGCATTGACATACTGGAGGCAGTCCAGTGGAGGCCACCATGCTGGTCAGAGGGCTGGAGGACATGATGGACAGGGAAAGGCTGAGAGAGCTGGGCCTGTTCAGCCTTAAAAAGAGAAGGAAAGACATTATTGCTGTCTTTAGTGACCCAGTCAGAGGGTACAGGGAAGAGAGAAAGAAACTCTGCTTGGAGTTGCACAACAATGGGAAGGGAGGTAGCAGATACAAGTTGGAGCATGGGAAATTCCCATTAGATATTAAGAATTTATTTTTTTTACTATTATATTGGTCAAATACTGGAAGAGGTTCCTCAAAGAGGATCTCCATTCTTTGAGGTATTCAAGACTGAGCTGGACATGGCCATGAGCAACGTCATCTAATTAGACCTGTTTGAGTAGGTGGCTGGATAAGACAGCCCCCACAGGTCCCTTCCAACCTAAGTTATTCTATGATTCTATGAAATTGCACATATGTCTTCTTTGGATGTTTATAATGTGTTCTACAAGTGGTAGAAAAGTTTGTTTTCTCTGACCATCTTATAGAAGGTTTTGCAGAAGTGAAGAATCTCTCTAAAGGTCAGTACATGTAGAAATTACATTCCAGACTTCTTTAAGTCTCTTACAAAGGGTCAGGCTATCCACCATTGAATTTGATACCTGAATTCAAAAGCCAGCTTCTTTTCCCAAATTTGAACTACATAGAGCTCTTCAAGAAGATCTAGAATTCTAAATACAATTAATTTTTTGTTGTTTCTTTTTCTTCACTCTTTACAAGGATGAGTGTCTGAAGACCTTGCAAAGGTCTGCAGTGAAGAATAGAAAAGAAAAGGCAGGTTGCTTCTGTTAATCTTCAAAATTTTAGGAAAGTGAGTGATCTTCTAGGAGTTTACTAGGGGACCTCTGTAATTTCAGAGATGGGAACACTGATCCCTAACATCTTTGAACAAGAAGAGTGCTGAAACTTTAGCAATGGTATATTTTATCTCAAGAATTCATTAAGCTAGGATTTTGATCAGTATTTATGAGGACAAGCCCAAACCAGTCCTCCAATTTTCTATTTAGTCTCAGCAGGGACTGGGAAAAGGAAAATGGCTTTCCACTACCATTGTGTCCTCTAAAATCTGAAGTCAGCTAAGGCATATGAAGGACACACACCTTCTCTTTCAAACCGTTTGTTTTGTCTTTCCTTTAATCCTCTGACCAAAATCCCAGTGTGGTGTAGATTCCTTCTTCCCTGGAGAGCTTCAGTATGGCAGAATTCTTTCATGAAGAAATTTTTGTGTATAGGCCTTGTAAAAAAACACATTCTTTTCTCATTTTTCAGGTAGCTAGTCTCTTGATTCATGTAACATTGTCAGTCACTGGCCCATAGTCACAAAATCTTCCAAATTGTACAGATCATAAATTTGTGCTATAAAAAGATGCCCAAGCAAATGAAAAAGAACCCTTGAAAATATACACATGCTTTTCTTTAAAAAAAAAAAAAAAAATAAATTCTAATATGCTTAATTTGTTATAAAAGCACAAAGAACACAAGTCTATTTTTTGCTTCGCTATTCCTTTCTGAAATGGAATAATTCATTGAACCCATTTAAAATGAAAATATTCTTGAGATCAGAAGAAGACAAACTATGAAAAATTTTTTAAATGTCTCTCAGTAGGAAAAGTCTTGCTGTGTCCTTTGTTAAATACACAATTTCTGCACTGAGTTTTATTAGCAGTCAGTAAGCAAATTTGAAGGGCCTGATCCTGCATTGCTGACACCATGCTGGATGAGGCAGAAATAAAACAGCACACTGGAAATTAGATTAAAGGCCAAGTCTGCAACTGTTATTGAAATCCAATAACTCAAACTGCAGTCTTACCAGCAGTTAATAGTCCCCATGGTGCTAAATAATCATAAAGCTTGAGGGTATCTACTATTGTGCCAGCACACCAATGAGATGCAACCATCCCTGCCCCAAGAGTTGTAAAACAAAAGCCATTCTCCCATCAAAGGGCAAGTTTTCTTGAGGGGGGACTGATACCTGTGTAAAGAATTGGTAATGTCTTCTATGACCTTTTGTAATTCCATTCCCTATCTTTACCAAGTCTACACAAAAACCTTGGAAAGGACAATCAGTTTCTCTTGCAAAAAATGCAAGTGTCAATCTGTAACATTAGCAACTGAAGTCAGATAGTTCAAAGACACCACACAAAGGACTTCTTTTTAGCTAGACAGAGTGTAAATATATCCCTTTTACTTATGACACATCTCCAGACAATGTATGTTCCTATCCTAATCTTGAACACTATTGCTTTTGACTTCCCCAGGCACAAGTTTTTTTCACATTACCTCAGAGGAAAATGAAAATAAGAGAAAGAAAGAACTTGAAGGTTTTAAACTTCATACAATGTGCTTGATTCTCCTTGACTATCAATTTCATCCTGAGCAGAAGAACATGGGTCAGTTGGAGTGAGGTGTGTATGAGACCAGGAGTCACGCAGAGACCAAGTGTCCTGTTCTTCTCAGCACAAATCTTTATACAGGATGAAACAAAACTTCTTCAATAGCATCAGGGACAGGTAGGTGACTTAAAAGGAAAACACCTGTACATCCATGTTCCTGCATTGACGCTCCATTCCTGAATAGCAAATGCTAAATAGAAGAACAACTTCTTCACCAAGTCTGTTCTTTCTAGCAAAACACAGTAGACGGAAACACTATGAAAATAACCATATGCAGTTAGTCTTTGTTGGACTAACAGTCTTTGCCTGTGACATCAGGCAAAGAACACATGAAGGAAACTGAATCTTCACATACTGAGGTCACTGTAGGTTCAGCTACTAAGTTCAGCCAGAGGTGGTTTTACTCATGAATACGGACAAATTCTTTGGGAGAGCTCTGAGGAGGGTATCCCATCTAATAAATGTTGCTTTGAAACAAAGGTTGAGTTTGAAGACTTGATTCAATGAGAGCTTTCACTCTCAAGAGCTGCCTTTTTAAGACACTATTTCAAACAAATCTATACAGGCCTGCCAATCATGCTGCTGATACAGTCTTTCAGTAGCTACTGCAGCTACCAGTTATGGGAGAAGAAAATATTTTGGGCACAGCTAGTAGTAAAATTAAATACCTTGTTCCTGTTCTATGGTAGGAGTCTTTTTTTATGGAACCCGTCTGATCTCCATGAATATTTTCCCACTGTCTTACTTCTTCTGCTGACTAAACATTTTGGTATTGTCACAAATGAGAAAAAAAGCCTGACAGCTGAACAATCACAAAGACCTTTTCTTCCGTTTCAAAATAGGAATGATTTCAGTAATGTAATAGGGACTATTTAGCTCCATTCAAAAGAAAACTTAAAAGGTCTGTGACATGAAGAGGCCAAGTGCTTTAAATACAGCATTAAAAAAAATCTGATGGACAGCCATCTTTGCCTGGTGTCACTGAGGTCTGACTGTTCCCAGCGTCTTTTGGACCATAGCCAACCTCTTTATTCCAATGTTAAGGAAAAGATAGATAAGACTCAAGTTTTTAATTTTCGGTCCCAAAATTTGGATATAATCTTCAGAAGTTTCAGATTTATGTAGTCTCATAATGTGCCCTGGAGATATCACATACCTAATTCTTCTTCTTCATTATCACCCCTTGTTTTGTATAAATTGCTGTTATGTTGAGATTTCTCTTCTCTTTTTAGTAAGGCAGTTAACCATTTACCAGTTTTATATGAATTATCATAGAAAAATTTATTTGCTCTATAAAAATAATTGGCTTCTTTAACAGCAATATTATTCAATAGTGCCTTAATCTGTAGCAATTCTACATAAGCTTTTTACTATGGGATTTTTGATGTTCTAATTTTTTATTGTTAGCTTTGCTAATAGCTCCAATTTTTCTTGCCTTTGGCATTTCCTAATTTCATGACACACACCAAAAATCCAGCTTCTACAAGACACTTTGAAAGCCTTCAGTATGCTATGATATGAAGCAGAGACCAAATTAAAATTTATATATTCCTTGATTTTCGTTTTAATGGCTATTAGAATTTCTTTATCTTTAAGTAATAGAGTATTGAATCTCCAGTGCAAACCATTTTTATTCTCCTCTCTTCGAATTATCTCTATTATTTCACTGGTGCATGATCAGATAAAAGGAATCCATGCACTTTAATTCTCAATTTACTCCCAAACAGGTTTTTGTCTCTGCAAAAGGTGCCTTGTCTCATATAAGACTGATTTTCCACGGAAAAGGAGTCCGAACTTACTTCATTGGGGTCAGTAGAGCTACTCACAGGTTTAGAAAATAAAGCTGGTTTTATTCATGTTTGTAAATTTGAGTCTTACAATCATTGATTTCCTTTATTTTTTTAACTACAAAGTAGTCCACCTTCCATTCAACTTTCAGCTGAACTTAAGTAATTTTTCTTGCTGATTTTCAGTTACATGTGCGGAGGACAAACTGATGGGAAGATTCCATCACCTTTTTTATATTGAAATGCAAGCACCAGAGCTCCTCTAGAACTAAAGTATTTCTGAATGTACACTGTAGTCATACAGCCTAGTCTTATGATGACAGCAAGCTCCTCAGATAGTCAAAGTTCTTCACTGTATCTCCAAATGAAGGACATTAATGCTGGAATTTACTTTCTGCTTTTAAAAGAAATTTTGTGCTTTTTGGTTTATATATATTTTAAAGAGATGAAATGAGAATCCACCCCATTGTTGTATGAAATAGATTTAAGCAATGAGTGCCACTTATAATCAATTGTAAATGAATAAGATGCTTTTACCTCCATACAGGGCTCCTTTGTGAAATTTAGCTAAGGCAAAATGTAAACTATATTGTATTTTCTCACTTCATTTGGTATTTTACCAAACACTTTTTCTGTTTGAATTATTAGTATAGTCACTTTGTTCTGTTATTCTTCTGATGGCACAATTAGGTTTGTAATAAGTATTCAGATTATACAAATATCAAAGCAGTGTGATATGAACGTGAACAAATAAGCTGCGTATGATAAAAATATAACCACTCTTAGGAGTAAGGCATTTTTCATTTCAAAGGTTGCTTAGTAATATAGGACTTGGTCATTCTGATTTAAGTTTCACATTTAAAGGTAAACTAACAAAGTGTTTATTTTAATCAGCCTGTCCTGTGTAATCTGGTGGAAAAATAAACATCAGTTAAAAGGCTATCAGTCTGACAAAATGACTTACCTTAAATGTTAATTTGAAAAAAAAAAAAACCCACTTCTTTCACTGTCATTGGTTTGATTGAACGTGGTGTTTCTCAGAGCAACTGAAAAGGAAGCTTTCCCAATATGTTTCAAGATCTTTTTTAATCTTTTGGGTTGGTGTTGTGTTGTTTTTTTCCTTGCTGTGGTGTTTACTGCCTCTCAACAATGTCTTTTTGCCTGGAAGACAACAGTTATAACAGTATGACACAGGTATTTTTCCACAGAGGGCTGCCTGTTTCTTAGGGATTGTTTTAAAATTTCTGGGATAAATCCTGAAATGGCATAAATCTATACAGATAGATTTCTTGGCTTAAGTATTCATACCAATTTACAATTGGCACCTTCGGTTGTGTTGCCTGTTGAAAAATTGGTGTTCCCTATTAGTGTCATCATCCCCTCTCCACTAGCCATCGTTGACAGAGAGGGAAGGGAGCCTTTAAGGGTATGTATGTTGGCTGTAGTGGTGCAGAGCTGTGTAGGGCTGCTTTGTGATCTGGTAAGGCTTTTAGCCCTTTTGTGCTTTGTACAGTATTTAAGGGTCCCGTCTCAGGAGTTTTCATCCAGACTATAGTGCATATAGGAATGTAGAAAATACACCCACATAGTTATGAGTTAAAGGAAACTGAACTCTGCAGAAAGTAATAAACTGCTATCAGCTTCTGCAGTTGTATTATTCAGCCATATTATTACATGCTGCTTAAGAGCTCTGCTTGTAGAACAGGAATGCTTTATGTTGGAAGGAGTCAAAATAAGATGGAGAACAAAAAAACAAGATAAAGAAAATTACCATGAAGTTGCTATCAGGTGCTTGGGTCGGTTGAGTGGCAATATGTGCAGGTCCCTACGTGCTTGTTTGTGTTGGACAAAGTCACATTAAAGGAATGGAAAACATCTTACTGACTTTGGTGGAATCTGGATCAGGCCCTCTGTGAGGAAAGCTAGGCACAGCCTCTTGTAAAGAAGTTTTTAAAGCCATGGCCCTTTTGTTTTCTCTTTTATAGAATCACAGAATCGTTTAGGTTGGAAAAGGCCTTCAAGATCATCAAGTCCAACCATCATCCATGCCCACTAAACCATGTTCTGAAGTGCCTTGTCTACGCACTTTTTGAATACCTCCAGGGATGGTGACTCAACAACCGCTTCCCTGGACAGCCTTTTCCAATACCTGAACAACCCTTTCAGTAAAGAAATTTTTCCTAATATCCAACCTAAACCTCCCTTGCCGCAACTTGAGGCCATTTCCTCTCGTCCTATCTCCAGCCACCTGACAGAAGAGACCAGCACCCACCTCACTACAACCTCCTATTGGGTAGTTGTAGGGAGCGATAAGGTGTCCCCTCAGCCTCCTTTTCTCCAGACTAAACGGCCCCAGTTCCCTCAGCTGCTCCTCATAAGACTTATGCTCCAGGCCCCCCACCAGCTTGGTTCCCCTACTCTGGACACGCTCCAGCAACTCCATGTCTTTTCTGTAGTGAGGGGCCCAAAACTGAACACAGCACTCAAGTACTCACAGTACTTTTGTCTGGAATCAATGTAAAGTAATAGTAAGCGTAAAAAATAAAGTGAATGAACAATGACAGGGGTGGCAATAAAATGTTCACTGTCATTACTGCACCTGAAAACACACCCATTTGTGATAGTAGTGTAGGGTGACTACCCTTTAGTGAGCACAGCATATATGGGGTAGATTGTTCCGTACTTAAAACTACATTTATTTGAGCTTCTCTCTTTGTGGCTAGGTGCTATTCCATATTCTGTCTTCAGCTGTTAAGTGCTGGTGCACTGTGTTTGTGATTTATTGTTCTCATAATCGGTAATATGTCTCTTATGTATATGCTTTCTTTCTCTTAGCTATTGTCTCTGATGGTCATATTAAAAATTCTTTTCATGGTTTTGTGGCTTGTACAGCAAGTCTGCATTTTACTTTTTTATACTCAAAAATGTTTCCCTCTGCAATTTGTTTAAAACTTGAGATTAAACTGCATGAGAGGTAGAATGAGACCTAAAAAATTATAACATCCATTGGAATGTCTTGAGTTCAGTGAGTGGAGAGAGAGGGAAAAGCTAATTTGCTGGTGCAGGTCTCCCATGCTTGTTGAAGGCCACTACAGTCAATGTTTACACCAGCTGCCCATGAGCCTTAACTCTGCTGGCAGCATTTCTTTACCCATTTAACCACTAATAGGATGTTTTTTCAGTTGTGTGTGTTGCCCGTGTTTGAGCAGTGCCTGCTGCCTCATTTGCTTAGCATAACAAACTCCTTTTTCTACATCTATTTGCTGTGTCATGGTCAAGTGGTCACACAGGGTTAACTGGCTGATCTACAGTGCTGAGCCACAGTCTGCCCGTTTTGCCTTCCTGAGTTGTTAGTGAGAGTTTTCCCCCACTCCGAGATGCAGCTCAGTAAAACGGCAAATCTGGTGAACAGAGTTTGTCCCTTCGCAAAATATGGTGATACGGAGTTGGCTGCATGTTAGGTGTCCAGAAGATACTTTTACTGCACGGAGATAAATGCTGCCCTTTCGTTACTGAGGCTTTCTCGCTCACTGCAACACCAACTGATTCTGTTCACAGAACAAACTCACTGAGGGGTGACGGGGATATTGGGTGCTTTTTGTGCTGCTCTATTTGAGAAGAGATTTTTGGTGCATCTTTTCATTCTCTTCCTTTTTACACTACGGGGGACAATATGGCTCAGTGTGTTCATTGCCTGCCTGACTTCCCTCTGTTCTATGTACTGTGGTGTGTAATTAACAAGCAACATGCCTTTTATACAAAGGAAAAGCAATAGGTAGACTACATGGCAATTTTCTAGTATGCAACTGTGTTTCCAGAGCTGTGCACATTGCTGCTGACACCTTTACAAATATAATAGTATGAATTTAACACACCGACAGAAATGCAAGGAAAAGGCAAAACCATGCTGGCTTCTTCAGTGCTAGAAAAACAACAAATTAAAATGTTTGGCAAACAGAGGACAAAATTCATAGGGAAAAGACTTGTACTTCCAAGCTTCTCAGGGTACATCAAGCAATAAAGATTAAGAATTTATTACAGCTTTGTGTTCTCATTGTTATTTTTATCCTTCTGTCTCCTTCCCCACCTCACTCCATTAAGCTTGCTAGTAGAAGACACTACATTTTATAAAGTTATCAGTAAAAAGTACTCCATGTACAAGGAACGGTAACAGTGTTCCTTTCATGTCCAGAACATGTTGCATAATTGCATAAAATTGCACTGAGTTACTGTGAACTTTAATAGAGTCTTCAAATAGTCTGCTGAAAATGATTCTGTGAGAATGGTCAAGTTATTATGAGCTGTAGTGTTTAAAAGGCAAAGCTGAAATTCTCTGAGTAGGTATATAAATTCAAATTTTATGAATAATGGTTTTATTACTTATGAAAATGAGCAATAGCTAGTGTGATGTGTGCTAAGCATCAGGTAGCAAGCGTTACAATTTGCCATGTTTGGCAGTATGGAACCATACTTTCACTTGACCTCGCTGGAACGCAGCTAGCAAAGTTTCTGCCCATTTTTAAACAGGGCAAAATATCCACTAGAAATGGAGGATCAGACCAATCCATTTATCTGTATCATGGGATCAATGAGCTAGGAAACCGTCCCCCCTGCCAACTAGATGGCATTAGTACAACTGTGTGTAGATGACAAAAAGACTCCCCAAAAGATACAGCTCTTTTCAAGTAAACCGTAATAGATTCATAGCTTTTTTCTTTACTCATATGAGTAGTTTGACTGATTACTTGCATGAGGGAGATGGCCTGGGTTTGGCCCAATTAGGAGATGTTGTTTCTTAAAATTCCAACAATAACATTCCTACACATTATTCTACAGAGCTCTTGCCTGAGGGCCCAATCTTGTCATCCTTCCACACACAGCATTTCTATTGAAGTCAGGATCAAGAAAATTATAAACCATACAGCATAAAAAGATATGCTTGGTTTATTTGGCACTGGAAAGCTCTATGTACAGGCCTTTGGGTGCCATTCTGTGATTTTGATTGAGGCAAAATGGGAAACAGGGGAAGGTTAATGTATGAGTATTATCAAAATTATAATAAAGAGTATAAAATTCTGGTTACAGTCAACCAGCATTGACCTGTAAATATTGGACTGGACCCCCTGAAATGAAACTATTCTTTGAAGATTAATACTGACTCTTTTCTCATGACCTCATTTTCACCTTTTTCAGGCTGGCCCAAGTAGTGTGGATGGCCAAGTAGCAGTGGATGCTTACAATTGACTGCCCTTCGCAAGAAAGAAGTGTGGTAGTGGTTCTTTCATAAATGCCCCCAGCCATGGTTTCCCAAAATTTTGTCACCTTTGAATTTTACTTTGGAATATGCTCCAGGTGAAGCTGCCCTGAAAACCTTTAGCTTAACTGTGACTGGATGCTGTGTCTGCTTTGTATGAGGCCAAGTTATGCTTAGTCCCATGATCCGTTACCAGATATCTAGATGAAGAAGAGGTTGGTCCTGACCTACAAGTCTTAAATGGTTCTGAATGATCTGAGAAATTCTCTTTTCCCACCTGAGCTTGTCTGAGATGTTCTTGTGTGCTGTGAACATACTTGCAGGGATATATCACTTCGCCTTCCCCAAGTCCAGGTTCAGAAATTGTCAGGATCATATGCAACAAGATTATTTCTTCCAGTCTTTTTTTGGAGTGTCAGTATGTGGCCTGAGAAAGAAAAAGGCCAGATGAAGATGAAGCATGAGAAATTATGTCATAACACTTTAGACTTATTTCTAAGAGGACCAAGAAAACATTTGGCGTATAAATGTACTAGAAAACCTTACAAGTGTCTAAATAGTCAGTTTGGGTTTTCTGATTCTCTCAGTGGTTAGAAGTTTCTGAAATTCCTTTTAGCTTCATTCTCATCATCTCTTCTATTTTATTTTTATTTTACATGTTAAGGAAAAATGTATGGCAGTGCCTCGAGCATTGCAGCACAGTTAGGAACCAGGTTTCTAAATGCCCCACAATATAATGCACCATGTTGCATTCAGCAGCAACTCATCTGATTGAAATAATTTGACTGGAATTAAACTATTGCTACTAAAATTTATGTAAAACTAATGAAAAATTTATTGGTTTATAAAATCTTTGCTTTTATCCAGGACTAACAATTCCTATGCAATGCCAGTGATCCTCCCACAAATAGTTGAGAGGAAATAAAATATAAGGGAGTTCATCAGTTTATATTCCCTGAGATCCTCACAGTTACTCTTCTTTGTGATCCAGTCTTTTAACTTTTTCATGACTTTAATCTTAAAAAATAGATTTTTAATTAAATTCAGAGCTATTATTCCCCTTTAGGGGAGGTGGGAAAAACAAATGCAACTCTGCTGCAGGACCTCTGAGCATAACACTTTCCCTTTCTTTACAGTTCATTTTGGCATTTTTATATATCTTCTGCTAATAAAATGTAATGATTTTCATCTTTTACTTTGACATCTGAGTCTGTATCTTTTATCTGTTGTTTACAGTGTTTCAGCCCATAAATAAATCATATGACAAAATAAATTACTTAATCTTGTGTTTTATTTGGAAACACATTAAAGCCTAGCTTTGGTGGGAAAAAATCACTTTACACCTTACAATTGCTTATATACTTTTATGACTTTTGTGTCACATTCAAATACTATCAAGGTGTCATATCAATACCAATTGTTCACAAGAGCCACATTTTAAACCTTTCAAGTTTTCTGATAGAGTTTGATAGGAATACTTTGAAATGAAAGTACATCTGTCTTTGGCAAATGGCATTTTCAGTTCTGAGTGTTTTGGGTTTTTTTTAACATGATGTTATAGTGTATTGCAAAAGCAATATTAATCCCCAGAACTTTCTTCAAATCAGTATACATGTGATTATAATGAAGTCCGTTTATCCAGTCCCCTGTATCCAAGGCTGTTTGTTGTCAGCATCTGTTTTTCTCATCCACTATAAATTCACTTATCCTGCACATTCCCAAAGTTGTTCTTTTGTATTTTTGGCATCTGTGTAACTGGTAAAATAAACGGTACTGCACTAAATTTCAGGCTGTATTTTTATTCTCAATTTCTTTTAGACACATTTTGCTTCAGCAACAAGGAATAAATGGTAAATATTTTCTCCACTGTTGTGAAAGAAAAGAAGTTTATAACCTCAGTGCATTTATCAAGCTTTTACCTGGTCAAAGAAAATTAAATCAAATTCTAAATAGTTGCTTGCATACCTCTTCTAGAAGCTTCTTTCCTTCATAAATGCCTCCCACAAAACTATCTTTCACATAGAGAGTGTGCCCTCTTTTCTTAGGTTAATTGCTGAAATATGATGTGGTTTGGTTTCATTCTTAGTAATTTCCGGATTCTATTCCAGGACATTTGGGATAGAGCCCAAGAGCTTAGCATGTTTTCCTTTTTTCATGGTAAAATTGTGCAAATATGCATTAGAGTGTGAAAACAAACAGTCTAATACATTTTTGCAAAGCTCTTTATGTTTACTGTTTATTGCAGATACCAGATCCTAATTAAAATGCGCTAACAAAAGCCAAGATACAAAGAACAAAGATATAACGAAGCCTCATCTTTTAAAAATATTTGTGATTAATCCCAGAGGACACTGTGTCATACGTCATTATTATAAAATTCAAGAAAGTTAACTACATCTTTGGAAAGGATATAGTGCCGAACACTGTATCCAATCCATAGAAAAATAATCATATCATGGTCATGTTTTCTAAGGAATAATCTTCTTTTCAGATGCTATAATGGCATCCAGCTACAGCCCCTCTTGTTTATGGTTCCTTGTGCTTCTCAGTGAAAACTTCTTGAATAGGTTTTTAAACATCTTGAAATGCTTCTTGCTCTTACTGACATTTGCCTGTAAATAGATTTCTGTCATTATTAAAAAGGAGTGATTTAAATTTGATCCCAGAAGACATTCTTAAACATGAAATTAACTTAATATGCTTGTTATTTTAACTGTGTGGAAACAAGTTACTGCTTGATTTTAAAAATTCTTCTGTTCAAGCAAAGATCAAGCCTTTAGAGATCACATTTTGTATTCACTTCAGGTGAAATAAACGTGGTCCAGTAACTGATGCCTACAACAAGGTGGAATTGCTGTGGTCCTGTTACGCTTTGGAACTGGAGATTAGAGCATTCATGCAAAGTAATTCTGTTTTCCTGTGCACTGTGGTACCCAGCTTCACGAAGCATAGAGACCAGGAACATGCATGGATTAGGTATATTAACAAACAGTAACTCATCAATCTGTTCACAAACTGTGAATTCACTGACCAGAAATTAAAGTGGATGTCAGCCATGCAACAGTCTGCGGTGGTGTCGTAGCATTTGAACAACTGTTTACTGAATAACTGGCACCTGCCTCTCTCCTAGGTATCCATGTTACTTCTTCCCATGTAAGTAAAGCACTAAGGCTTTGGGAAAGAGATTTGTCCTCTACATATGCCAGGCGATGAACGTCTGTAAGAGGCGATGAACTGAGCACAGGCTGAAAGACTCCCCTCCGTCTGGTGGAAGGCAGAGGGCAGCGCTGGTGGCGAAAGGTACTGCCCTATGTTTAGGGAATGGATGTCACACCACAGGCTTGTATTTGCCTGAAGAAGAGCATAGGGAAAGAGGCAGAGGTCAACACTGGAAAATAAGCTTTGTAGGAAAGACTTGGTTCGTTATTGGTGAATCGGAGGCAAACACGAGAACGCTCTATGGACATCCGTTTGTGCTGAGTTAGGCTGGTTGCCCAGTCACTGTCCAAGTGCTTTCATGTGAATTTCTCTTTCTTCAGAAAATTCAGATGTTACTGGGACTTCATTCTGCTGCTCAGGATAACAGAGATCACACTGGAAGGTCTTCTGGATCTTCTCTGTGTCTGGATGCTTTGGATTTCTCAGATTTTACACTTCCTACTTTTCATTCCAGGACTTCAGGAAAAACATTTCAACATGCTGTTTTCAAAACATCTCTGGCAGTATTGTTCTTTTCCCATCCATGTATCAAATTCTGTTACATGGGATTGTTCCTTTCGTAAAGCAGCTGATATCAATTAACAGAAAGCTATTTTGGAATCCTGAAGAAGTTGTACCACAGATTCTCTCTGGTTTGTGTTTGGATTGTTTTGTAAATTAAAAAATGAACAAACTTCTGAAAATAGGAATCTAACCTAAGAAGACACATCTTCCCTCCTCTTTCTGCTTTGTTGTAGTAAGTAGCTAATATCCCATCATTTTCTTACATAAAGTATATATTTGAGGAAATTTCATTTGTGTTTCTCGTGTTTCCATAATCTCGGTCAAACAACCACAAACCCTTTCAGGTGCTGCGTGGAGAGGGCTACTCTGAAAGGCTAACCTCATCCAGTCTCTCCAGGTTCCTCCCAGAAACCACAAAGAGAGACAGGCTCTCTAAGGCCAGGGAACTGCTGAATTAACTCCCTAGGCAAGTATTTTTCTATCCATAAACTACAAAGGCAGTTTAGGGAAATTTGACTCACTAGGTTAAAATTAGCCCTGAGAATACTTCTCTCTGTTATATTAGTATAAGGGAAAACTTATTTGTTCTTCAGTTAAGAAACTTGTAAAATGTGTAGAACTACTTTTGAATGAAACAGAATATTTTCTAATGTAAAAATTAATATTCTGAAAGGGGGAGAGTGTATGAGAAGTATTTGTTGGTGTGTTGACTGGCAGACTAGCGTGAAGCTCCTCAGCTGAAATTATGGAGGGGTTACAAAGGTATTTAGGAAAATAAAGATTTTTTCAGCTTTACTTTGACAGTACTGTAGCATCCTTGTGATCCAGTCAGCTGCTCATCAGCCAGGGCAGCTCCAGGCACCCTGCTGCCCTGAAGGATTCCGTTGGTGCTCTTTTATTTGAACTACCATCCCTCTAATAGAGGTTCTTGCAAACTGAGCTGCTCCTATTGTCATTAGTGTATCTCAAAGACATAGATCAGCAGCCTGAGCCTATCCCTGGCCTTGCAGAAGACCCTTTTAATGCAGTGTAATTTGTTAAATAAACCATGCATAGTGTCTTCCTGTAATGGGGGTGCATAGCATGTGCTCTTTTTCTATCCTGGACACATCCTTTTTTATGTTGTTGAAAGGAAAACAGGTACAACTGGCCACCTGAAATAAAACAAAGGTTTTAATTCTTTGTTTCTCACCAGGTGCAACTGAATTTACAATATGAAAAAAGAGAGATTCATTTTTTCTCTGTCAAGAAAGCCTCAGATGTGATTATACTTTCTCCTTTTTTATTCTGTCTCAAACTTCTGGAAGAAAGTAAAAGAGATATGGAACATGCATAAATTTATTTTTTCTTGATAAAAATCGTTGGGGAAAAAAAAGGAGTGAGGGCATTTAAATGCTGGGATAGATGTAAAGAGTTTGTACCTCCTCCTTCTCACTCTCTCTTCCCACTTCCCATTTACAGATACACTTTGGACCTGCAGAATTAACACCTTTATTTTTTGCTGCTGAACATTGTCTTCTTTCTGAACTTGGTGGCTACTCACCCAAAGTGTGGACATAAACGGGAGCCTGCTGTTTGACACGGTATCTAACTATGCCATGGTAACAAGGCTGTATTGTTACATGTGAAATGCAGGCTAGCATTCCATCAGTGGCATTTGTCATGTGAAAAGCCATGCTGTGCTCCGCTAATGGCTCCTGAGAACAACTGTTATTTGGCAAAATGAGTAAGTACAGTGGATGCTACTCCTGTGGTATGAAACACTGAGTGACAAATTCCATCAGAAGAAGTCAGCACGTTGTAAGAGTGTAAAACCCTGGTAAGAGCTTGGCATTCAAGTGCCGTTGAATAGTCTGTTGATGGGAACACACTAACAGTTTAATCTGGACCTGATAAAATCTTACAAGTTTTGTGGATTTGTCTTCTCTTGTATGTGCCCTTTTTGATCTTGCTAATAAAAATAGGAAAAGAAAACTGTAAAAAGAAAAGTACCTTACAAAAGTACGTGCTTGGACTGACTCAGGCACAATTAAGCTAGAACACGCCAGTCTTAACCTGCTGAGCTATGTGTGGGTGTAACAGCATGAACAGAATTTGACACTCTCTACTGCCCGATACCACTGAAATATCTATGCAGAGTGATAAGCAGATAACAGATTGTCAGCCTTTTAGCTGAATTTCCTATTTTTGTTGGTATAAAACAGACTCTTGCTTCCCCCCCCCCCCCCCCTCTTGTTCTTCACCCTTTCCCTCTCCTTTGAGATATCCTGAATCCTGGCTGGAACCCTGCCAAATACTTTGCAGCCTGTGTCATTCATCTCTTTACATCCTTTCATTTTTTAGGCTTTGTCTCATACCATCCTTCTAATCAGAGTTCCAACTTCTTCTCTGCGTGCAGGCATCACCGAGGGCATACGTCCCCTCTTTCTTTCAGCTTTCCTGGGAGTTCAACACATTGCCTCTCTGACACTTGCATCCTATGCTAGTCTGGGAAATGAGACTCCAGATTGAGACCACCCCCATGTCAGGTGCCCAGCTAATGCTTTGCATAATGCATACCGCGTTCACTTGCGGGATTCTGATGGAGAGATAAGTAGCCTTCAAAAATGCTTAGGAGATATTATGTTTCATAGAGGAATTGCTTAAAATATAGGCCTACCTTAGGGCCAACAAAGAAAGATACGCGATTACTAATTTGTTTATGTGTATCTATTCACTTTTTTTACTTTGTTGGACAAATGGATATCCTTATGAAGAGACACGAAAAAGTAATGAAGAGGACTAAATTCTCCCTTTGTGTACATATAGATTAGACATGGAAGTTGGCTGAGTTGAGGATTGTATGTTTGTGTTCTGGAACAGAATTTAGCCCACCCAAATCTGGGATGATGATTTGCAACTTTAACCGGTTTGGAGAGCAACAAAATTTGAAAACTATGCTAAGGGCCAGATAAACTTTTCCATTTCCAAAAAGGGACAAATAAGAAGGAATGTTCCTTCCCTAATGCATAATTTCTCCTTTTCTAGTGTAAAATATAGTAAATTACTCCACACACAAACTAATCATCAAGAAGGCAACAATACTGTTAATGGTTTAAGCATAGTACTCAGTCTGAGTTTACTCTGCCTTATGGAAATATCAAAGTCATTTTGATTATGCTCAGAGGTTTAATATAGCTATTAGAACAACAGCTACTCTATTGGTGTTACACCATTAAATTTGTTAAGTTGATTCAGTACTAGAACTATGACTTTTATTCTTTTGGTTGCGTTTGTGAATTTGTTTTTGTTTAAGTTTGAGTAATTGAAGTCTTGTGGGAAGTAAAGTCATTGTTCATCTGCTTATTTCAATCTGTGCTGGGAAAGCCAATTTTCTCTTGTTAAATTATATTTCTAATGTTCAACAGGGATGGTTGCAGATACTTGCTGTCATGCCTTGCTTTCTTTGAAATATGTCTTAGCTGGCTCTTCAAGCCATCTTATCACCCCCTGATGTTTCAGCAGCAAGGTGATTCATTCAGAATGGTCTTACCCCATTTCTGACATCTCAAATCTGTGAACAGAGATCATCTGAGAGCGATCTGAAACTGATATTCTGTAATGTGGATAATACAGAGCTATTATCTAAGAACAAGAATGAGAATGGGGCTGATTTTATTTTTTTTTTTTAGTGAGCTTTCTGCTTTGAAGCTGCAGTCCCATATCCATGTCCCAACTTTGTTTGGTACTACATTTTCCACAGCTGTGTTCCTCATGGCTCCTCAAAAGCTGTTACAGACTAAGCAAACCCTTTCACCATAATGGTGAGAAGGGCAAATCTTGAACTGAATATTTTGTCAGAATAAATTATATTTTTCTTACTTGCCATGTCAAAAAAAAAAAAAAAGAAAAAAAAAAAAGGCGCCATTCTGCCAACCAGAACACTCTTTCTTTGACAGAACATTACAGCTTACAGTACTTGGGAACTCCTGTTGAAAAACAGTTTTTGAGAATCTGATCACTTTGCTCAAGTGCTTAACTGAGGCCAGACTCTTTTGGAAACATTTTATCAACTATATGTAAATGCAACCACCTAAAACATAAGTAGAGGCATTGTAATTGTACAGTATCATACCATAAACCAATAAGATATTTTTCTCTTCTGGACAGATGACAGATCTTTGGTCCAGGCTTAATGAAAGAAAAAAGCAGCCTTAATGAATGAAGAAAAGTTGATCTAAGTCCTCCTGAAGTTAATGAATAGCTTTGTATCAGGCTTCTAATACAAAGAATAAAACAACTGTCTTTGTTACTGTTTGACGGCTGAAAATGTTTTGCATATTTTGAAAAAGGTGGATTGTTCAGTTTTATGGTAGCTTAGAGCTGACCTTAAGTGTTAATAAGCTTTATTTCAGAACATCTTTGAATGGAAAGTAGCCGACCAGAATGAAGCCATGTGACTGGGGATAGAGTGGGAGGATGTGCTTAGCTTTTTGTTGCTGTTGTTTGGTTGGGTTTGGGTTTTTTTTCAGATTAGCATTTAAGGCATATGAGATGCCACAGGCATTCTCTTAAGACATTTAAGGAGATATCATCTGAAACCCTTATTTTCTCAGGGTACTGAAGGAGAAAGTATTGATTAGTGCATATGCTGGAATTCACATCCTATTTGTAGAGAGCTAATAAAAAAATAAAAAGACTGTGGTCCCAGTAGAGTTTCAGCAAAAGTAATGGTAACAATAATGACTTTCCTACAAATGCTTTCACATGTTTGGAGAATTTTCTGTTCTCTTTTAATAGCTATTAGGCTTGTTACACCAAAGAGTGTAGGCTTAAAGGAAATTAAAATGAGAATATGTACAATGTTGTACTATTGTTATAGTATTTGTGGTGTTTCTTGATCTAGATTAACACACTGTCTTAATGTTTAATTGTCTGCCCATGCCTGCATTGGTCAGCTACAGACAGTATCCCAAATTCAGCCTCTCAAACTGACAGAAAGTACTGAGATGAATGTTGCTTTTTGAGGTAATGCAAGTAGCCAGTAGCCATGAGATTTGCTGTCTATAAAGAGCTCTTAAAAGATCTGCGTGCAGCATAAGCCCTCAAACAGAACTTAGGCAGATTTTGAAGAGATCTTCTGCTGCATGGGAATAAATTTCAAACACCCAAGGAAAAATGTTTCTGTATACTGATTATCACAGGTCATGTTCTTTTGTCTTATTTCACTGCTGTAGCCCAAAGACACTGTTTCCTCCTTCCCAAGAATATTTGAGCAAAATACTTCAGATCTGTTATTGAATACATTTATTTCATACTGAGGCAGGAAAGAATATGTTTTGTGAACAGATAAATTAGTTTGCCATTTCTATTCCAATGCGTAATTTTTCCAGGACACTTTCAGTACCAGTTCTTGCAAAGGCTGCTTTCTCAGCTTGCATCAAAAAACCCTACTCCTTCAGCTGCCTTGCTGTAACGTGTATATGTATTTTAATGCCTCAATTAATAATTCAGATTAATTCATAACAGAGGACTAAATATTAAGGAAAAGATTATAAAAATCAGTATCAATAATTCATGACGTCTTCTTGGCTAGAAAGGTAATTTCTCAGAAAATTATTAGGAAAGAAAGAATTTACACAAACCCCTATCTTTACGATCTTACACTGACATAGTAATTATTATTGCTCAGATTGGCATGAGAATAATCATTAAACAGGTATTTAGTTACAGGCAGCTCTCTTAAAAATCTAATAATCTGCCGGATCAATATCACGAGTTGTTGTCCCATTTGACATAACTATCCTTCTTATTTGTAATTTGGGAACCAAGAAACATTTTGCATGGTCATAATAAATGTATATGTGTGTGTGTGTGTGTGTATATGTATAAACACACAGTTTTGGTCTTTAATTAGTCTTTGTTTGGTAGGAAACAAGACAGAAGCAAAAAAGGAATCACAGAATCACAGAATTGCATAATGGTTGGAGTTGGCAGGGACCTCTGGAGGTCACCCTGTCCATCCTCCCTGCTCAAGCAGGGCCACCTAGAGCTGGCTGCCCAGGACCATGTCCAGATGGCTTTTGAATATCTCCAAGGATGGAGACTCCACAGCCTCCCTGGTCAATCTGTGCCAGTGCTCGATCAGGCACTGAAAAAATGTTTCCTGATGTTCAGACAGATCCTTCTGTGTTTCCGTCTGTGCCCATTGCCACTGGTCCTGTCAGTGGACACCACTGAAAAGAGCCTGTCCTGGTTTCAGCTGGGATAGAGTTAACTGTCTTCTTAGTAGCTGGTACGGTGCTATGTTTTGTGTTCAGTATGAGAAGAATGTTGATAACACTGATGTTTTCAGTTGTTGCTCAGTAGTGTTTAGACTATAGTCAAGGATTTTTCAGCTTCTCATGCCCAGCCAGGGCACAAGAAGTTGGCACAGGACACAGCCAGCAGCTGACCCAAACTGGCCAACGGTGTATTCCATACCATGGGACGTCCCATCTAGTATAGGAACTGGGAAGTGGGGGCAGGGAATTGCTGCTCGGGGACTGGCTGGGTGTTGGTCGGCGGGTGGTGAGCAATTGCCCTGCGCATCATTTGTACATTCCAATCCTTTTATTACTACTGTTGTCACTTTGTTAGTGTTACCATTATCATTATTAGTTTCTTCTTTTCTGTTCTATTAAACCATTCTTATCTCAACCCATGAGTTTTACTTTTTTTCCCGATTTTCTCCCCCATCCCACTGGATGGGGGGGAGTGAGTGAGTGGCTGCGTGGTGCTTAGTTGCTGGCTGGGGTTAAACCATGACAGAGCCTGGCTCTGTCCTCTTCACACCCTCCCTTCAGGTATTTCTTTAGGATGATCAGTCCCAGCTCTCTCAGCCTTTCCTCATAGGAGAGATGCTTCAGTCCCTTCACCATCTTGGTTGCCCTTCCCTGGACTCTATCCAGTATGTCCATTCTCTCTTGTACTCGCGAGCCCAGAACTGGACATTCCGGATATGGCCTCACCAGTGCTGAACAGAAGTAAAACACCGAGAAAAGTAGAAAGTAGAGTAGAGCCCCATAGACTAGAGTAGAGAAGAGAAAAACACTGAACAGCAGATTTTGCATTGAGAGGAAACAATTCTTTTACTTCTAGAATGAGTAATTTCACAAATGAGGTAACATTGGTTTATGTGTCTAATAACTAACCTTTTTTTACTCCAAGCAAAGCAACTGTTGTTTTTTATAGGGAAGAAAAGTAAATATTTCAGTTAAGGTACTAGAAGAACATCTAAATGCTGAACACTTTTGTGTGTTAATATTCTTTATATATATGTGAAAGATGCACACATGTATTTCTGTAGATGTATCTTGAAGGAAGACTCAGACTCTTGGCATTTGAAATAAACAAAGCAGAATTGTTTAGTTTTCACTTGTTAACTGCCAAATATCCCTTTAAGTTATTATTTTTTCAACAGATTCAGTGATGACAAGTGTGAAGAGTTTCAGTCCTCTGCCTCCTGCTGGATATTTTGTTCATTGGCATCTGTGAACCATCTCCAATGTGAAGGAACTGAAGAGCTTGCACAGACAATCTTTTCTATAATATGGGTATGGTGACAGATTCAGAATTCCCCGTTACGCTGCTACTACTCCCAGCAACACGGTATAGTAAAGACCTCTGCAACATCTTTCTTCAGTTGTCTCTTTTCTTGAAGAGTCCTAATCTACTTAGTATACCTCCCATGGAAGCCATTCCAACCCTCCAATTATTGTTGTTCTGCTTCTTTGAACATTTGTTGATCCTATATCCTTTTCGAAATAGTGGGGGGCCAGAACAGTGCACAGTAATTAAGATGTGACCCACTCTTTGATTTATAATGTGATACACTGATGTTTTCTCCCTTTGTTCTCTATTCCTTTTCTAACATGTCCTAATATTCAATTTATTTTTCAACTACTAATTGCCATTAAAATTATATTTTTCTAGACCTGTTAGAATCCCAAGATCTTGTTCCTCAATAGCATATTCATATATAAATAGCATGTTTCATATATAAAAATCTCCTTTCCCCCACATTTCTGTAGCTGTTTGTTGAATTTCATCTGCCATTTCAACACCCAGTTGTTGATTTTTGCAGTGCTGCAGTCAGCTCTCTGACTGGCTTAGTATCATTGCCAAACATTGTCACCTTACTTCTTCCTTCCTGTTCCATATCCCTTAAGAATACGTAGCTCTGTAATGCTCTTCTGGCAATGGCCCTCTGCACTAAAAGTGCATCTGTTTACTCCATCCAGCATTTTCTCCTCCTGAGTTATTCTTTTATCCTTTTATCCCTGAGAGGATCTTTTACTTAAGTTCCTTTGTTGAGGGACCTTAATTTTAAAAAATTAAACAGAATAGTAAGTTCAGTGAGTACCTCCTAGCATGAAATTGGATTTCAAGTGAGAGTGTAAGCACTCATCGCTCAAAAACTCTAACTTGCCCAAATCAGCTATTTTATAAGGTTAATGCAACATTAACATCAATGCAGTCTTATTTTTATCAGCTAATCACAAATATTTTGCTCACGTTCATCATTAGCCTGGCATTAGGTAAGTATAAGTTATTTTATTCTGTGGTCAAATGTTCTTGTGGTTTAACATGCATCCTGTTCTTTTTCTGAGCAAGTAAGAAAAGCAACGAAGTAAGTTCAAAAGTGAAATGAAACTGCCATAAACTAACTTCTTTGTGTTTGGACCTGCTTCATTTTGCAGTTTCTGCTATTTAAGTGAGTAGGACTGGAGCAGAGTTACACCTTTATCAAACAAAAACATACTAGGTACTACTCCTGGGTTTGGGAGGCCATAGAGTTCATGGTTCAGCAGGCTGCCCAGGCTTAGCAAGGCCAGGGAGGAGTCCTGCCCTCCATGCAGCATCGGTAGAGCCAGCTGGCTGTGTGACGCTGTGAACGAGTAGACTGTCATCTTCTGCAGACTGTCTTTGGGGAAGTACCACTTCACTGCCTCTCACAGAGGCTTGGGAGGATGGCGTCCGCCTGGCCGCAAAATTCGCGGCTATTATCTGGTAACACAAGGGTTATTTACAAATGCTTTACTATTTTTCTGGAGGCCTCTGAAATACAAAGAGCAGTTACTGCCCTCTTTTCAAATAGCTGACATCATAAAGAGAGAAAAGGATGGATAAGATTGCAAAGATGATACACTAGGGATAGATAACTGAGAGGAGACCAAAAAATCTAGAACAAAGTAGGGAAACTGAGAGGGAAGGGTGTGAAAGTGGATGGAGGCACTATGAAACAAACAACATGAATAATTCTGGCAGTGCTTGTGTTTGTATCTCTCCTGATTTTTGCACCATGCCTAATGCTGTCATTCAGGGGAAAATATAATGTTGTGTGAAGCGTGATCACTGGGTGGTATAGTCTACTCACCTCTGAAGCTTTTAGAGTTGGTTACACATAAAATATTTTCTGGAAGTTTTGTTTCATTTTTACCCCCTTACGCAGATTCCATTATTCAAACTCTTATTCCTTGCTAGGATGCCGCAAAAAGCTTGAAGAAAGCTTATAAATGCTGCCAATTTACATGTGTCCCATGGAAATAACTAACAGAATAGTAATTATTGAGCAATTAAAAATTGGAAATTTTCTATGGTCACCTTACGGGAATGTATTTTACACCCTGAAGAGATTGCCATATTCTGTGTTACTATATTTTTAAGCAAAGGTCCCATATATCACCCCTTCCTCAATTTTGCTGTCAGTTGCATATGCTGCATAGCAATTTCCAGTTATTTATTCAGCTTTAGCCACAGCATAAACATCTTTACCATCAATGTACAGTAATTGCAGTGGGGTGAGTACAGTTTTGCTAAAATAACCTTAAGTGGAGAGATGCTGGCAGTGTTTTATAAAGAAAAGAAACTGCACTGTATTCACTACAGCTACTTATTGTTGAAGTCTCACCTTTTCATATTTTCCCATTCTTTATGTTTATTTTTAGCATTTTCTTTCAGGATACTCGAAATCGCAGCTTTGGCTTTATCTTACATCTTTGGATCTGTCGTACTTTCAGATACATGGAGCCTTCCTCCAAGTATCTGGATGGTTCTGGTATTTGAGACAAATAGCTTAGTTCAGTGCATTTCAGTCTTCCTTTCAGAAGAACTGATGTAGACGATTAATTCTATGGCTAAGAGTTTTTCTAATGGTTATGTCCTTGTGAAAAAAGACAGTGTAATTTGCCCTTTGTCCTACATATCACTGCTATCAAGCAATATTTCTTTTGTTTAAATTACATAGTAATTAAAAATATATTACAAAGATATCACTGAGATTTTGAAGTTAAGCATGCAAAAGTTAGGAAAATAAATGGTCCTGACTGTATGGTTGTCTTAGCATATTTAATATGGCCCCAGTGTGTGTTTCCACTATGATAATTTCTAATACATGAGTGTATGTGACTTCCCCCCCCCCCCCCCCCCCCCCCAGGATTCCAGTTCTACTCAGTGCACAGAATGGATAGTGCTTATCTAATGCATAGATATTCAGCATCAAGTTTTCTCTCCATTCCTCTGTGTATAGCTCATGCTTGATTCACTGCACTCTTTGGGCATCTTTCTCAAGACAGTGTTTCTATGATGCTCCTCATCCTAGTATATGAGTACTGTACAAACATTAATTACATTATCTTTACATGGAAATTACTTTTCCATGGAAAAAGTCAATCCTGAGATTCTCACTTTGCAGACAAGAGCTCTGACACTGCTAGTTTGGCAGCTTGTTTGGGCTAGTCCTTGGAACTGCCTGCCACTTTATATGTTCAGGATATGTCTTCCGCTGCCTCCAGTTTGCCATTTTGAGCACTCAGGAAAAAAGCTCAGCAAATAAGGGATTTTTCATTAGGTGACTGAATGGGAAAAATAAGCAAATGAACAAACAGGAGAAAAATTGATTTGGATAGAGCCAAAATTGCTTTTTTTTTTTTTTCCTTTTTCACTGCAACAACTCCTTTCTGTTTGGCCAGAATGAACTGGCCATCATTTTGCTATTATTTAATCCTTTTGCTCAGCCATCTTTTTAAGTGAAGAATACAGTTTTGGAGCAAGAAGTCAGAGTGACCAGAGAAAGTATTCTGACCTTTCTAAACCAAAGTATTTTCACAGTTGCTGCCTTTGTCTCTCCTAATTATATGCAAAGTTAGGAACCAGTTTTTGGTCCCTTCTCCTTCCCCAGGCTCTAATACCTCATGAATGTACTATTCTTTGAAAAAGTTCCTTAGAGGCATTCAGTATTTCTGTAGAGGAACCCAGACTTTCAAGCAGGTACCCTGAAAAGGAGAGAGATCCCCAGCACCATATTGGCCACAGGAATTTTGCAGTCAAAGTAGCGGTATGGTCATTTACTACCATAGCCATGACACTGTTCTTTACTTTTTTGCAATCCACTGCCTCATTTGCTGCAGATCTTACAGCCTCTGTGATAAATGAAGCAGTAGCTACAGCAAACTGTTTCCTTTTGAGCATCCTAATACATTCCCAGAGCAAGTACGGGGCTACCTTAAGAGTCAGAGCTCCTTGGGTACTCCATGGGCAGCAGTCTTCATGCAGCCTTTACAATCACCAGCAGGATGTATGTTTAGTCAGCTGCTGGGTAGAGTTTTCCGTTGGGATGTGTGCCATGGGTAGATGGACACAGGACTGGAGATGACACTTGGCAGATCTTCTTTTCTTCCAGTACAACAGCTGGAAAAAAATGTATATAGTAACATAATCAAAGAATCCACCATAGGACTTGTGTTTATTTTGCAATGTTAATAATGTTCATGTCACATAAGAAGTTCTCTACATGGTTGGGGGGGCTGCATAGGAAAAAGTAGGAGTCCACACAACCCCATTTCTACTTCTGGCTAGTGTCTATCTTACATGCTCCTGGTTTTGTATCATGTGTCTAGTCTTCTTAAGCCTCAGACTCTGTTTCTCCACCTTCTTGTCCCAGTTCTGCTGATGTCTCCTAGTTCTTCCCACAGTCCTAGTCATCTGCTTTGACAATCCCAGTTTCCCTCCCCTTTCCTGACTCTCTCCTGCCTTGGCTTCTCTTTGCTTTGCCTGTATCCATTGGTCACCAGTACCAGTTTTCCCATACTCACTATTGTTTCACTTTTTGCCCATCATCTTTTTGCCTAACTCTCTTTGCATGAGTATCTCTGCACATATACTGCGAGTCCTGGCTCTTCCTCCACAAGGTCTTTTCTGCCTCTTCTTAGATCATTGTCTGGTGTCTGTCCCCTTCCTGTCTCTCCTTCCTCCCATTTCCCTGCTGTCTCCCAGTCTCTTCCACTTCATTTTTCTTCCTGTTCATAGGGTCCTTGATGATTTATTTAAAATACGAAATATTAGTAGTGCAATAATGTGAACTTTGAGCTTCAAAAATGTGACTAAAAGTAATTTTCTTTAAAAAAAAAATTATTTCCAGTTATTTCTGTGTGTCTCTGGGTTCATAGCCTTTACAGTGTATTTTGTTCATGGGCTAGAGCGTTTCTTCACATACTGAGTGCTAGAAGTGTGCATGCTTAGAAAATGGAAGCAGATGTTCTCATACAATCTCTTGATTCCAGCAGCTGAGTTTTTAGAAAGACTATCAAATGTTTCTAACTCTCACAATAAATTATGTAACTTGGCACTAATATGCTGATAGTACGCTATCAGTAGTGCAGATCAAACAACTCTGAATTATTCTCACTCTTTAAGGCAGACATACTGAGGTGTAGGTTCCTTTGCATCATGCTTTTAAGAACTGAAAACAGAACAGCATGGTTGTGATGTCTGTATTAAATAATGAGGCAGAACATAGTCCTCTAGAGCAATAGGTTTCCCACTGTGTTGAGTCACTAAGCAAGCTGTCACTGTCGATGATGTACTCTTATTTTTAGAAATCCTTCAATGAAAGTCAAGCTGAACCCTACGATGCCATATTTTACATTGCTTAAGTTGTTGTGGTGCCAGTTTTCATTATTATTGATGTTAAACACTTAAAGAATATTTCTGGGTTATGCAAAAGGTCTTCACGCATTTCCATGATTTATGAAGCAAATAGGCTTGCTAGATGTCTGTGAAGTGCCACTGATGGATTCAGTGAATGCAGCAGTAAGCACCCATTACAGTACCTAGAACACAGTTTCTAACTGGTTTTCATTCCATTAACAAGTTGTGAAAGAGACTTGATGATGCTTTTAGCTGAGAAATATTTTAGAATTTAATGGTTTTTTTTAAGAATAATTCTATCTGAAACAGCGTGGAAAATGACAAACAGCCTCAAGAAGAAAGAAAATGCATTGTGTTACCGTTCTGTGAACCCTGGCTGTATCATATGGCATCTTAGGATAGTAATATGATGTCTCAAGATAAATTGCACTGGTCTGCCAGAGTCTTCTACCCATACACTCCCTAAAGAGACTTTTGTTTCTACCAGGCTAACTTCAAATATGAAGAGATTTTTTTTACTGCCATACCCTGACCCACACTTTTTCCCTGACCCTATTTTGCAGTATTCATCTTAATTATCTTTAGTGATCTAAAAGTGAGCTGTCTAAGTTTCATCTGTAGTTGGTGAAGACAGACATACATTTCCAGAGGAGAAATAATCCGAAGTATATTACAGATAGCCAAGAGAGAATTTTTCATTAAGTTATTTTCATGTTTAAAGCTATGCAAGGGAAGAGATACTACAAGATCCTAAACAGGTTGAACCCTGCTTTTCTTGCTGTCTTTGATGTTTGTTATGATGATTAAAAGTAGGTTGCTTCTTACATTGTCTTTCACTCAAATGCAGATATGTTACTTGATAAAACAGTTATAAGAGCTTCAACATCCACAGGTTGCTTCTGAAATTCGGAACATTTGATTGATGAAGGAAGACAAGAGAACAAAGCAATCCCCTCCTAGCCAATCCTGCCATCAAACTCCCCAAACCTACAAACAAAAATCCAACTATCTAAATAAAACAGCAGCATCAAAATCTTTTGTTACAGCACAGCTATCAGAAGAGCATAGTTTTGTCAGACTTGACTGACTGCATCTAATTTCTAGTCGAATAGTAAGGTACGTAGTATATACCATATATCACTATATATAAAAATATCACCCATTATAAGAAGATGTGTTCACCTCTTTCTACACATTAAGGAGGGGCAAGAAGATGCTTAAATATGGAAGGAACCACTGCTTAAACTGCTTTGAGCAAACTTGCCTGCCTAATTTTGCATACTTGAGAACTGGGATTATATAAAATCATGGCTATTCATTAAGGCAAGTTCAAATTTACTGTACCCTCAAATTTGGAAATCTCTTTTGTAAAAGATGCGAAAAAGCCCATAGTTAAATGAGAAATGATCTTCAGGCAGTGACTACAAAGTGAGATGTGAATCCAAAGACTTTGGATTTTGTTATACTCACATGTCATACTTTATAGACTATAAACTTGCTTAACCATGAACTATTATACTTCATGTTAGAGCATTTAAAATACATGGAAGGTAGTAAGATCTGCATAGATTACCAAAAGATTTTTCAACAAAATAAAAGGTCCTGAGGCCTTCTTATTATCATCCTATTTCCCAGAACAATTAGGAGAAAATATGGTCTCTCTGCTGTCTCTTAATCTTTAAGTATGTGTATTTTCTTCCTCCTCTGTAGCAGTGGAGTTATATTACACTGCAGAGTTAAACTTGGGCCAAACCCATACTGATGTTTAGAAGAATACAGGATGTGAGAAAGTACTGGATAAATGTCTTACATTTTCTGAGTATTGGAACCTAAAGTAGAGTGGGATGGGACATGTTTTTTCTGTCCTGTAAAGCTTCTTGAGATC
The DNA here is from genome assembly GCF_929443795.1 of Astur gentilis. Lineage (NCBI taxonomy): Eukaryota > Metazoa > Chordata > Aves > Accipitriformes > Accipitridae > Astur > Astur gentilis. Next base: position 7,575,305 of record NC_064883.1, on the reverse strand, counting down.
TAATTCACCACTGCTTGGCCACCTGATGAGGCTAAAATTATTCAGAGTTTTAAGAGACATAATAACCAGAATAGCTAATAACCTGATTATTAAAATATTGAGCTTGGCTACCAGGTGAGGCCAAAATAATGCAGTTTTAAGAGACAATAGCCAGAATAGCTAACAACCTGATTATTAAGGTATTGAGATAAAAGGTGGTGCAAGTCATAGGTAGAAGTCAATGCAGCAGTAAGCTGAAGCAGGTCTCCTACCTGAGGTTATTTGCTGCTTGGTGACATTTTTTCCCATTGCTTTATAATTTTTCACAATTTTGTGGTCAAGGGGCGGAATGGGAAGAGGAGACAGAAGAAACATCTTTAACTCTGTTTTTTTAACTGAATGCTATTCATACAAATGTATGTGCGCACCATAAGAATGAAAACAGAGAAGAATGAGTGAATGGCAGCCATTCATATGTCAAAATAAGAAAATTCACTCAAAAATTAAAATCAGTGTATTAGCAATGAGAATTTAAAGACTGTATTTTCATAAAAAACATCTAAAACATTTTTAACAATATTCTGAATAGGTGGCAACGGTGATGCATGTAACTGTGATTAATGCTGGTCAAAATTCTCTTCACCCATGAATTGATTCATGAAAGTGGATAAAAACATGCTGTCCAGTTTTTCCATGAAAACTTAGGAGGTCATGAAAAAAATCCCAAACCCAATCAGGTAGTGAAAAAATTCAGTTGCAAACCTAGTATTACTGAAGCCTGTTCTGAGTTGCCTAATCAGGCTCTGGTTTGCACACACAGTTCAGCCATGTTAGGTCTTAAAGACCAGAAGTGACCCATAACTTTGGTCAATGACTGGTCCCAGTACTGTAAAACACTGGTGGAGGTGGTGAGATACACAAAGTCCTAACTGCCAAGCTGTCTTATTCTCCTTTTTCATTTAAGTACATATAGATGTGAATTTTTCTATATATATATATGCACATTTATACACTACAGTGGGTCCTTGTTTGTAATTCCTGCCTTAGAAATGCTTTCATGCCTTCTGATAGTTTTGTCCTTTTTATCTTCATGTATAAAAATGTACAAGAAGTTCAGGTGATCACCTCTTTCTGTCTCTCCTTCTCTCTTGAAAGCTTGCCAAAAATCCAACCGCCACCTAGGCTATTAGTGCATTATTCCTTACTCTTCTACCCCCATGCCAATTTAAAAATCCTTTTCATTTGCACCTTTTATAACTAATGGATCATACTTTGGGGAAAATTACAGTGACATTTGCAAAATGATGCTACTTTAAAAGACAATGTTATTCTTCAGTCGAACATAGTGCAAAAATAAGCAATGTATTTACAGGAAAAAAAAGCCTACTGTATACTCAGCTTAACTTCATCAGAGGCAAAGAATGACATAAGGTGATGCTTTTTATTCCTTTCAGGGTGGTAAAACTTTCACCAGGTTTCAAAGAGATAGACCTGGACTCAGGCTGCTGGTGCTGAAAGCTGATTCATCAAGCCAGCATGACTGAGAAAAACACTTGGCAGATCATTGACTTGAGTGGGTTGTTACATCATGATGACTTTAATGAAACTTGGTCACCTGTTTACAGCTAAGCTTGTGCATGAAACCTTTTCTGAACTAGGATCTTAGGATTGCATCAAGGGCTCTTTGTAGTTAGTAAGTCCAAAGGAGTTACACTGGTAGGAAAATAATTGGGTCTTCCAGCAGAAGTTTGCTGTAGTCTTTAATTTGTACCTTTTTCCCCTGTCATTCATTGGTACAAAAAGTGTGTCTGTGGTGGACAGCCACTTAAAGGTACATGTTTGGCAACTCTGACTTTAAATAACTGTGAAGGGACATTTGCAAACTTTGATTAAAACAATATGAAAAAAAAAAATTGAACTTTGATCAAAATTTCTTCTAATACTGCTAAAATGTGGATACATTCTGCTATGTTGCATTGCATTACTCCCTCACCAGATCTCTTGTTGAGTTCAAAGGAAACCTGCAATGTGACTGGAATTGGTATGGACAAAGTCCCTACATGGTGGTGTGAAGGGAGAGAAAGGGGCTGTGCATTATGCAACTATGTCTTGTAATGCAGGATCTTGCACCATTCATGATGCAAGTCAGTGGCAGTTAGTAATTAGTTTTAAAAACCTTTTAGCAATCAGTCTAGTATATGTAGGTATTCAGCTGGTTATTAAGGCATTGAGTCTAAAGATGGCAAACTTCTTTAAAATTTTAATGCTGGCTTTCCTCAATGGTCTGTGATAAGGTAAATGTAGAGATTTATGCCCTTGCTATGCAAGAGACCACTAGAACATGTTTTGTTTAAATTCAGAAGGAGCTGCAGAGAGATTTGGGGTTTGAAAGATTAGGTAATGAATAAGAGAAATAGATGCAGATGAAATATGACTTCCTATGCATGGTGTATTTCAGGGAATCATTAATTCACCTGAATATGACCATGAGTTATGCTCACAGTATTGCACTAGAATTTCTCAAAAAGGGTATTTAGATGTACTTGTAAAGTTAAATATGGTAAGACTGTAAAATATTGATTATTTCACAAATAATGCAGTAGACTATCCAGACCTTATTTTCCATGAGGAAGACAATGCAATAATTAATCTTTCTATGGCTTGGATTTATTTCTGTTTATGTAATTTTTAGGACAGGGACATAAAAATATTTTCATTTAGGGCTAATTCATAGCCAGAACTGTATTATGAATGTTCAGTTTGTACAAATGCCTTCTATCACCACATTTAAAACAGGTCATGTTTTCTTCTTTCTCTTTGACAATAAAGAACAGAAACCGGTAGTAAAGCAGCACTTTGGTTATAAAATCTAGTGAGTAATGTTAGAATTCTGACCTTCTGAATTGCACTTACTGTTCACCAATGATTATGTCATTAGGAATGAATTAGATAGTCAATGAGGTGGATCTTCAAATCAAAGCTTCCACTCTGGATTTTTTAATATTTTCTTTTACTTGTAGAATTACAGCAGCAGTTAATGGCTATACTGTTAGCTTGCTGAGGGTTTGCTACCATAAAAAGTAGTTTTCTTATGGCAATCTCTTCCATAGTTTATGCATTTTTAGGAAAAAAAAGGTCTATTAATGTCAAAAATTACTGTACCAGACCTGAACATAATCCCATTATCTTGCTCTGCAAATGCAAAAGGATCTGTAATGGGACAACATGCATAGTAAAGCACCATTCAACATAAACAGAACTGAACTGAATTCCATGCATATATATTCGAGCTAGTCTGGGGGGATGTAGTCCAGAAAACTGGCACTCCTAGGAATGGAATTATACACTACATGCATTTTTTTAACTGTCAAAGTATCCACACTAAATAGCACAGTGTATTCCAGTATGGAGTAGATAAATCTGCGATAAATCACATACTGTACAAGTGCATGGCCTAGAAAATGTTTCATGTCTTAGTGCCTGATGTTTGGGGCAGAATTTCACATGTATTGAACCTTTTTATGAACATAAACCCCATTGACTTGGGAGCTGGAGACCCAGAATAATTCTCAGAGCCTCTTTCTATACGGAGCAGTTGCATCTTCTCAGGCCTTAGCTTTCCTGAACAGCTTTGCTGCATTTGAGAAGCAGACCTAGGTTTTTTAGGCAACAGGGATGAAGCAGAGCTAAGTTGTTCAGGTCCATCCCACCCCATTCCAGGTGTCCATACCTCCATGGACTCTAATAGTGTGACTGCTTCCTGAGTCACGTCTGTGCCTCTGCAGCACCGTTTCCCCAACAGTGGCACTGGCAAGAGCTGGCTTGAGTGTAGTGATACCTCATTTTGAAATACCGAAATAGGAAGTGGGGTAGACAGGACCATCAAGATGTCTGCCAATAAACAATTCTTGACAGACATTTGTCTAACCTCTTCATTGTTGTGGTTTAAGCCCAGCCGGCAACAAAGCACCACAAAGCTACTCGCTCACTCCTCCCCCGTGGCCCATGTGGGATGAAGAGGAGAAAATATAAGGAAAAGCTCATACATTGAGACAAGGACAGGGAGGGATCACTCACCACTTATGGTCATGGGCAAAAACCAGACTCAACTTGGGGAAAAAACCAAAATCAATTTAATTTACTGCCCATCAAATCAAAGCAAGGATATTAGGAGGTAAACCCCAACCTTAAAACACCTTCTCCCCACCCCTCCCTTCTTCCCGGCTCAACTCCACTCCCCGTTCTCTCTACCTCCTCCCCCCAGTGGCGCAGGGGGACAGGGAATGGGGGTTGGGGTCAGCTCATCACACCTTGTCTCTGCCGCTCCTTCCTCCTCAGGGGGAGGACTCCTCACTCTTCCTCTGCTCCAGCGTGGGGTTCCTCCCATGGGAGACAGTTCTCCATGAACTTCTCCTACATGAGTCCTTCCCGTGGGGTGCAGCCCTCCACGAACTGACCCAGCGTGGGTCCCTTCTGTGGGCTGCAGTTCTTCAGGCACAGACTGCTCCAGCGTGGGCCTACCCATGGAGTCACGGCCATGTTGGGCGGCACCCCCTGCTCCGGCGTGGGCTCCTCTCTCCCCGGGCTGCAGGTGGGCCTCTGCTCCCCCGCTCCCCTCCACGGGCTGGGGGGGGACAGCCTGCCGCCTCACCACGGGCTGCAGGGGCATCCCCTCCTCCCCCTCCTTCCTCACTGACCTCGGTATTTGCACAGGGGTTCCTCTCGCATCCCACCCCCCTTTCTGCTGCAGGTTCCCCTCCTTAAACCTGTTCTCCCAGAGGCGCTACCACCGTCGCTGGTGGGCTCGGCCTGGGCCGGCGGTGAGTCCGACTTGGAGCCAGGGAAGCTTCCAGCAGCTTCTCACAGGAGCCGCCCCTGCAGCCCCTCTCCTGCTACCAAAACCCCGCCACACAAACCCAGAACACCATAAAGACTTGCAATGGTGGAGACTCCACAGTTTCCCTAGCCCTTTATTTCAGTCATTAGCCATCTTTACCATTACAGAGTTTTTCTTAATATCTGGCTTGAGACTCCCTTGTGCATTTTAATCCTGTTGTTTTATATCACGTACACCTTCTTTTATTCTCGTTACAGTAGCCTTTCATATACCTGAATATTCTTATTCTGGCCCACATCTTCTTATTTTCTTCCATAAATAAATATTCCCAGTTCTTGCAGTCTTTCTTAAGAGAATAAGTTTTCAAATCTCTCATTGTTATTGTTGTCCCAGGGACTCTTGTATTTCCCATGTCTTTCTTGAAGTATGCTCTGCAAAACAGTTCTCGCTGGTACCAGAGCTGACCTCTGGCTGCAGTCTTACCAGGCATCAGTAGAGGAGAAGGATTGCATCAAGCCCCTTGCATTGATATGTAGAAACCTGTTTCCATTAATACGTGCCAGTATATTTCTTGACTTCACAACAGCACAGAATTTTTGACTTGTGTTTACCTTGTGACGTGCTACAACCTATGAACCCTTTTCTGAAAAGCTGCTATCAACTGTCTCTTCTCCCTCTTCTGGGTGCAGAGGTGATTGTCTTCTCATATATCTTTATTTCTTTCATGAAGTTTCTCCAGTTCCTAAGCAAGTTTTTGAATTCCTGTGCTGTCTTTTTAATGTGCTTGCAACAGCTGTAAGGTTGGTGTGACCAGCAGGTCACAAAAGTATTCAGGGTCCAAAACATTACTGGAAGTATGAAATCATACTGAGTTCAGAACAGCTCACTGTTCCTCCACTGTGGGAATAAAGCAGCGTTTGTTATGATTCTCCTGAGTGAGTTTTTTTGAACGGTTTTGTAGCCATTTTACAGTAATTTTGCAGGGTGTGCTTCCTCAGTTTGCTTATGAGGAAGCCCTATTAAAGTTTGTCAAATCCTTATTAAAGTCAATACGCAGAGCACTGACTACTTTTCCCTATCCACATACACTGTTTCCCTTTCACAGAAGGAAATTAGACTGGCCTGACATGATTTATTCTTAATAAATCTACGCTGGCTGTTAGTTATTTCCTTTTTACCTTCCAGTTACCTTGGCTGATTATTAATTCTGAGGTTTTTCTGCAGTTAAATTAACTCACCTGTACTTTCTTGTCTTCTCTTTTCATGGACAGCATTGTGGAACTACATCATTCTGATATGAGTAGTAAGATATGGTGATATGGATGATGCTAATGTGGGTGGGACTACAGCTGGATCAGCAATCCAGCTGGCAGATGTTGGCATTGCTGGCTTCAGCCCCTCAGCAAAGACTCCAGACATTGCAGCTGCACCAGCTGACTCATGTCCCATCAATATACCCCTATGGTATTTAAAGGACCGGTATTCCTCAGGAGATACTTCAGAAACATTATTCTACAGCTGAAGGGAAAGATCCAGACTTTGAAGGTGGGTTTTATTTCAGACTTATTTCTTCTACAGCCTGGGCATAGTGGATAGCAGTGTGTTGGAGAGGGTGCAGGACAGGAACATCTAGAAATTAAGTAGCAGAGAAAAAGCTTTTTAGGACTCCTTATTCTCCATGTCTTGAAAAAAGCCAGCAGTGAATTGTTTTAAGGGAAGTAAAATATCAGAACAAAGCATAAAATTTAAAAAATATTTATACACAGTTCAAAAATGTAGTTATCTCAATGATACCTTTTGCTTCAGTGCTCCTGCCCCCACACCGCTGAGTGTCAGAACATAGTTGGGGCAGGTGTGCTCCTACTGTCCTTTGTGAGCAGGTTCAAAACAGAATTGGAATAAGTGCAATTTATTCTCTCCTCTGCTCCTATCTCCTTTCTCTCTGTCCTTTCTACCAGGCAAATACAACTGACACAGTTGTGGAAGCTTTTAAACTTTTTTTGAGCAGACTCCAGTCATGACCTGCTGTAGATTAGCAGTGGCATATTCCATTAACTGTTCATGTGTAACCTGAAAGCAGACAGCCGTTTGGCCATTCCCAGCTGGGATTTCAGTGCTCAGCACTGGAAGCTGTTTGTTGGCTCCTTACACCACTTGCCGTGTATTTGGACGGCATCGTGCCTACTCACAAATTGGGCAGGCTGTTTGACTAGGGCAGAGATGCCAGGCGAGGATGAGTATCTTGCATATTACCACAAAGATTGTTGTGTTTTCTTCAGGAAAAATCTTCTGTTAGCTTTTTTTACCCAGTAGCATCACTCACTGTGGCACCATCATATTATAATAACAATAAGAAACACTTGGAAAAAAGTAAAGTGGAAAGAGAAAGAGAAAAAGACCTTGGATCTGTGAACAGCTATGGCTGACAAGCTTCTCCTAGTGTGACAGATACAGGCATATCTACAGGATTACTTGGGATGTCATCATATGCTTGTAATAATAATGTCAGAGAAACAGACTTCTGTGCATTGATGACAATCTTCTATCATACATCTTATACCACCAAGATCAAAGTTTCCAAAGCACTGGGACCTAGTTCACCTTGGTTTCCAATTCAACCTGACCTACCTAGAGCTGCTGGCAGTGACAAAAATACCAGCTGTGTCACTGCCTAGAAATGCCTTTAAAACTGTGCCTTAGCATGCCTGTTGTGATATCAACAGGTAGCTATAGATAACTTTTGAGATCTTTCTTTGATGGGTCATTTAAAACTGTGCCTTAGCATGCCTGTTGTGATATCAACAGGTAGCTATAGATAACTTTTGAGATCTTTCTTTGATGGGTCATTATTGGTAGGGTGTCATCTGCATGAGACATCTGCTGTGTGTGGGCCTGAGGTAAGATACAATGGCATTCCCTGTGCTGCCCTGATCTTAATTCTTGCACCAGTTTAATAATTCCCAGAGATGTTGCGCAACTGCTCTTCCATTTCTGCAGTCCTGACACTTTCCCGAATAGCACTTTCAATGATTTAAGCTTGGGAAACATACCTAAGTCATCCAAATACAGGAAAGTGTGTGCAGATGCTCTGGAAGGAAGTAATTTTGCATCCATTATACTGTTTCTTTTTTTCTCTTGCTTTGTTGCTTGCTTCTTTAAAGCTAGCTGGAAAGCAATTGAGTGGAGGCTCACTGACTCTGAAACCCACTGATTGGATTTGGAGAGTATGAAGGGGAAGGATGTAACATGTATAAAAAGTAGGGCAAAAGAGTAGCACCAGCACTGGTTTGCAAGCAGAAAAGTCAGGAAGGTGCAGCAGGAGCCATGTGTGTTCTCTTGTTCCAAGATGATAATGGAGCCAGTAAAGATAAACATTTGGGGTGAGGAAAGAGTATTTCCTCTGATTCCTGCTGCCAGGTGGGAAAAAGAGCAAAACTGTGAATGTTGCTGTCAACACAAGGTCACCAACAGCCACTGATGCTATTTAGAATCTGTAGATATGGTTATGTATGTTCATAGAAAAAGAGAGGGAAGAGCAAAAAGGAAAAATAGAGATGACAAGAAGATACCAGAAATAGGAGACAACAACAGCTAGTTAAGATAGGGGTGGTTAACAACTGTCGTGAGGACTGGTGACATTTAAATGGAGCATGGGGACTGCAAAGCATTTCATCTGACCAATGAAGATGTAGCTGCCTGGTTGGCAGGTCAACCCACCTGAAGATATTACTCTGTGTGTGTTGTGAAGAGAGTAGAGGTGTAGACTCACGCTGGGTCTGTCAAAGCTTATCAGATAAAGTAGAGAGCAAGCTCTAGGCAACCATGATCATATTGATCTAGTCTCCAAACCGTTGGCTGCACATAAATGTGGCCTCTGAGAACACGTGTTGGCCAGTTAATCTCTAAGATATTCTTTCAGTGTTTTAACATTTAAATATACCAGAAAGCATGTAGATCTGGTTCTTCAAATCCAGCAAACATTTGTTGACTCCATTAGTGCTCCTGATGAGTCTGTGGAACCAAATTCAATCCTGGGGCCATTTTACGGACCTCAGTAGTTTTGTTACAGATATAGATATAGATATGGAGATAAATATATAGAAAATAGGTTGATAATCTTGTAATCTTAGTACCCAATCCCTGATTCTGCATCTAATTCACATGAAGAGCTGGCTAACGCTATGGATATTGGATGTCAGGTATGTTCTAAGCAATGTGAAACAAAAAGAAAAGATTATACAAGGTTCCCTTTTCTTAATAAGCAAGATTCTTTTTAATAATCATCCAAACAGAGTTGCTATTCATTTCACATCTCTGCAGGAAAGTGTTAACATAGTAATGCTTTGTGATCATGTGTTAGTTATTAGGTTCATAATGAGTATAATACTGTCTTAGTTGTAATGTTCATTAATACAGCAGAAAAATACAGTATGTTAATGTGTGTTCCTTCAAGATTAGCTACAGAAAGTGAAAGTGTATTTCTGTGCTAATACAGTAAAAATCTATTAAACCCATAACCTTTGTGCATGGAAAAGGAATTATTTTAACAGGTTTGTTCCATTAATGGTTATTTGTTTAAGAGGGCTTCTTAGTATCATACATTTTCTGGCTGCGTACTCAGAATTTTGTTTTTTCTCTGGACACATCTGTTTCTTTGACAGGTTGTGTTACTGTAAGCTACAAGGTTTTTCACATTATCTTGAGGATTTTCTTACAAACTATACATGTAGAGTGCTTTGAATATGTATTGGAATTTCACGCCAAATCCAAGCTTTCTTGTGTACCGCAATAATTCAGTACAGCTCATGGTCAGGATTCACTTTCCCTTCCCCAAAGTTACATTGCTACAACAGAGGATAGCATATTGCAGCTATGGCTTCTCCTTCTCCCTTTGTACCTCCCAACAGTGTTCCCAAAATCCTATCGCCTATAGCAAGGAGCTTCATATCACCCTCTATCTCTTGGACTGGCCACAGAAGAAGAGGCTTTTTCGAGCTTTCTCTGTCCAGCTTGATCCACATCTTTTGTGCTGCACTGACTACCCCCTTTAGGGGAGCTACTTTCTAGCATGGAAAAGGCATTACTTTGGCATAGTATTTTAAAACTGCACTAAATGGAGGAAGAGGGTGCAAGTCCATTCAATTCCCTGCCTTTCCCTTGATGCCACAGAGGACTGTCACCACAGATTCCCTGATAGCCTGGGAGACTCCCCAGTTGGGAATCGCGACCCACACCAACCTGCTCCTCTTCATCCAGAGGTTGGGGAGTGGGTGTAGGAGGAAATGCCCCTCTGCTGAGGGGGCAGAGGAAGGAGTCAAGCTGCCATGGAATTACGTCCAGTTACTGTCTCTTCAGTCTCTTGTAGCAATGCAAAAGGAGAAGAGAACTGAAGCTCATGACTTTCAGGGGTCACATATGGTTCCCACTGATGAAGCTGTTTGGGATTGTTTTTGTTCCCTTTCAGTATGAACCATGCAGTCTGTGGTGTTTATACTTATTTGCTCTTGGAAACTGTGTGTAAGAAGTTCATACACTTTGACACATCCTGTAGTAAGTGTTCATATCAGTTCTTTCCAAAAGATTGATTCCTAGCTTGCTGCAGCACAGTTCATCAAATCCTTAATACAGAGGTGAATGGATGGTAGTCTCTTTTTCATCCAAACAATTGTAAGCCTGCATTTGGCTAGCAGCTATGCTTGTTGGATGAAGCATGACTGTTCAGTATTCGGTTTGTTTGCTATTGCCAGCAAACAATATGCTGGCAAGTGTTTACACTTTCTTTCTCTTGCCTTTTTTTTTTTTTTTTTTTTTTTTTTTGGTGCTATACAAAAGTAAGCATGAGTAACGTGTGTCCAGAGTGTATATGCTAATTCCTGTATAGACATAGATGTTAAAGTTTAAAAGGAGAGGAAGTAATTTGAGGTCATGTTGATACCATGTGCTAGGTTCTCTGCACTAATTTGTTAGATTTTGCCTAATATTGTTTAAGGTTAATGAAGAAAATTTGCAGCTGACTCCTTCCTTTTACATCTACTGTTTTGTTTTCCCATATTACTTAATCTATCTATCTGGTGGCATTAAAGGGAAATAACCAGGTAGGCATAATATTCCAGCACAGAAAAGTAGTGAAGAGCCTGAGAATGCAATGGGATTTGACTTCTGAGCACATTTCTTAGCTCCTTTGTAAGCCTCTGTCTATATTAATGTATTGCTGCACTTTGCAGAATAATATACTCATAAGGGCTTCGTAGTCAGCTTTCCCTCTTCATTCTGAGGACCAACATGTTAGTTTTTCAACAGCTGTAATCAGGAAAATAAGAGCTTTAGAGTTTGCTTCAAACCCCGTATCTCTAGGCAATCTGCTGCTAGAAAGCTACTCACAGAGTTAGCATGAAACTATTCTAATTCTGTATTAATTGCTGTAATTAGTTTTTTTGCGTCATGATCAGATCAAGGAAGCCTAGAGAGAAAAAAAAAAAAAAAAAAAGAACCCTCTTTATCCACAAGTCTCCCAAAATGAGGCTCAATATTGCCATCAGAGGCAAAGGCAATGCAAGTCAGACCTTCCCAGCAGGGCAAAAGCCCTTGGCTTCACAGATGTCGGGGGCAGTTTAATTCCAGTCGAGCTGGAGTCATTCTCAGCGTGCTCTCCTGCATGCAGGTCTTCTGCTTACATTTGTCCTGATGGGATCTTTTTGATTTCCCTGTTTTGCTTAGATCCCTCAATTTTGGAGGTCTTTCTGGTCTTCGCTACTTACAGGTAGACTCATGATTTCCTTACGTGATACCATATATGCCCAATGTACCTGCGAAGAATGACACTCCTCAGGTTTCTCCTGACCCACTTTGTGTGTGGCAAACCGAGTGTTTGCAAAGCATCTGGTTGGAATCTGGGGGAAGTTCCCATTCTGAATCTTAGGCTTATATCATTCCCTGTGATGCAGGATGAGCATTCATTTATACTGCTCTTTCCTTTTACACAGCTGTTGTTTGCTATTTCCCTGTTATTAAATACTTGCACAAGGAAAGAAATATAAAAATGCTGATACTTGCCATTAACTATTTTTGATGCAACAACTAAGTCTGCCAACTGCATGAAGTGAATGCATTTTGTTAAGCACATCAAAAATGCATTTGTAAGAAAAGGCTCATCGGGTCAGATAAGAAGGACACAGTACAGTGTTAGCAAAGTACCTTGGTTTCCCATCCATAAAATGCATTTTTCTTTCTTTGGTCCTTTGTGTGCTTGAATTATTTAGACTGTAAACTTTTTATGATGGGAAGTGCCTCTTAATTACAAGGTATTTATACAATGGCCATCCATCAGCTGGCCATCAGTAGAGAATTTTTCCCCACCCACTCATTTCTCTTGTATCTCACCACTTCCTTAGTTTATATTCTCACCTAAATGCAGAGTCTTCTACATGGCAGCCTTTCTGCATCCTGTTCCTTCCCATTCTTTCTCTCTCCTCCTACATGACCTTCTCCAGATGGTACATCTACAGGAAAAGGAGCAGATTTAGAAATGGCTGGTTTTCTTTGAATGGGAATTAAGCTGCATTAGCTTCTCGCCAGTGCTTTAATTTGGGAGCAGGCTAATCTGCTAGACCTGGGCAAGAAACCATGTTTCTATTCAATGGCAGCTTTGGAAATGTAAACATTTTCTTGATTTGGATGAAATGTTGACATCTCAGGAATGTTCACAAAGCCCAAATCCAAGGAGCTGGGAGCAGTGGAGGGCAGGCTGGACTTGAACTAAGTCTATGAAAACATGCTGTTAACAGTGTCAGAATGCTTCTGCCCCACCCTCCAATTAACTTATTTTTTTATAAAGTGAAACACATTCAGTTTCTGCCCCCCACATTTACTTCATTTTTTATAAAGTGAAACAGATTCATTGGAACCAGCTTGAAGAAGGAAGATGAAATTGACTGAGCATCCATATTTTGGCTGAGCAGGTCTAGATCCTCTTGTGCTTTTATATGCTGTTTATTAGCATTCTCCCTGTATGTTCAGGAGAGTTGAGGGACATCAAAGAAGGGAATGCAGTGGTGTGCTGCTCGCCATTCCACTCATCTTGTCCCATAAAATCTCAGATTTCCCCTCTTATTTCAGGAAGAAAGACAAGATTTGGCACTATAGTTCCATAAAGGTTTAATTTCTCATAATGCTCCAGGTTTTCTAGGTGGACAAAAGAGTTAATATTGATGGTACAGCTAACAGAACGGAAAATTAAGCTTCAGGTGTTGTAATGTGCTTGTTACAGCATGTCTGGAAGGAGTGCCATTCTCAGGAAGTCTCAGATTTTCCTCTTCTCAAGTAAGTGACCGTATCTCGCCACAGGTGCCACTTCCTTCTAGCCCTTCTCACCAGAACAGTACCGACACCAAGTGTTACTTACCATTGTTCCTAATTATATTTTGATTTTTTTCCTACACATCTATGCATGTTATGAACCTTTATGGGAAATTTGCTTGAGTGAGAACTATGGGATTGGGTTGTAGAGTTATTAAATATTAATAAGCAATGAATTTCAGATCATCCAAATTATAGAAATACTATTCCCAGCCATGTGACCATCACCTCTCTCTTGCTCTGCTTTTTTGGAAGCTGAGGAGTATGATCTTTTTGCACATTAATTTGTGATAATACCATCAGTCATTCTTTGAGTAGTGAACTTTATTACTGAAGTCTCCACATTAGAAGAGCTCAGTTTGTCTGTTGTTTTTTCCATATCACAGGATCTGCGGTGCAGCATGAAACCATTAGATTTATTTTACCACTTAGTACAATATGTGTAGAAGCTATAGCTCTGAAGAACGTGTTTCACAGCTCACTCATGTATGGAGACATTATGAAACTCAAACATTTTTTTATCAAAAATTCCCCAAGCTCTCCCCTTAAAAAAAATCTAAGCAACGATGCAAATAAGTTTTCAAGAAGATAGTTTTATGAATTCATGTGCTATACTCTGTCTTTTTAAAGAGTAGAAACTCACATAAATGACAGTTCCAGAAACTGTAGATTTATGACTTTTTTTTTAACTTTCCGATTATGTTGGCAATGACTAAAAAAATAAAATTTTGTAATTTTGAGGAGAGAATAATGTACTTTTTTATTAAAATAGAAATGACACACTGCTGCATATCTAACTTGATTTAGTGTTTTTATTAGTTATAGAACTGTTTTAATACCTCACTAACTATTGCTTTCTCCCTTAAGGTTTTCATTGTTCTCATACCCTAGAAACAAATTGATAATTCTGAAAAAAATAAAGTATTTCTTGGTTGTTTGCTAACAGCAGAATAGCAATCAGTCACCACAGGGTTACTACAATGGGCATCATTATATCTGGATCCTTATCAATTTCACTATATGGGTAAGTATTATTGCTGCATACCGGAACTCCTTTGGTGTTATTGCTTAATTTTAATTGTGATTGTAAAATGTGAAAAATGTGGATCTTTAAACCACAATTAAACACCTGCTATACTTGTTGTGCATTGGCATTTAAAGATATATTGAGTATTTAAAATCTGCTGATTCAGATATTACATTGAGGGGGGAAATAAAAACAGGGATTGGTTTGAAAACAAATGTTTGCTTAAGGAAACAGTTGCCGGGAAATTTAATTTAGCCAAATACGTGATGCAACATCTGAACCTTAAAACATTTTGAAGAATAAATTTTGACGTTGTGCTGTTTCTCATGCAGCTTCAGAGAGGCTGCCAGTCCCTCGCAGCTTCCAAGAATCCCACTGTCCTGTGTGTGTCCCTCTGACATCCTGCTAATGGAAAATCCTGCACTGGAAAACACCTGCCCAGCATTAACAAGATGTAAATGGCAGAAACAGCAGAATGTCAAGTTGCAGAGGCACAAAGAAACACAGGTTTTGTAGAAAAAGCCTCTGCTGACTGCTCCCAAATTCTTAATTTCATTCAAGAGTGAAAACATTTCTAAATTGCTTCTGGTTCTGTGGTGAGAAGCCCAGCAAAACACATGAGCACATGATTTTCTTTAAGCATGTGAGTAATCTGAATGAGTTAGAGCTCAGCACATGTTGATGTGCTTTGCTGGACTTGGATCTGTTGGTGGTGTAAGGAGGTTTAAATCTAGCAGACATAAAGAAAGGCAGCAGTTCAGTACAATTAAATCTCCAAGCAGTCTCTGCCGTACAGCCTCGCTCACGCACCTTTCTGCATCCTCTCTCTTCCCCTTCTATAACTATAGCTTGGAAAAATTGTTTGGTCTGAAAAAATGACAGATTTATCCTCTCAGTAAAGACTGTTTTTTGAATATTTGAGGGAAAGTTTTATTGTTTACAGGCATTGAAAAGTCAACATTATTTTAAGAGTTAATTTTTTGACTATTGCTGTTTCACATTTATTTAGCCACTTTAAACTCAGAAAAAAAATCATGATAGCAACCCTTCCGTCTTTGCACATATGGTGGGAAGAGTTTTCCATGCCCTCAGCTAGTTCTCCCCCATTCTGGAAGATTGCTTGGGGGATCTTTTGCTTCATGATTTACAATCTAGTCAGGTAAGGACCTACAACCAAATACCTCCCCCCATCCAAACCAGCAGCTCTGGGAGACAAACTGTTCCTCTGTTTAGAAGAGGTAACACAGTATTTTTCTTCTGCTGCTGAAGAGAGCTTGGTGTTTCTCAGTGGTTTCCCAAGTAGGCAATGTTACTTTTCAGGGGTGCATTGAATTAGGTTTGTATTTCTTGCAATCTAGACTCCTGGGAGGATTCCCCTACTTCTTGCCCGTGTACATTTATTGAGTTTGCATTGAATATTGAAACTGATTCAATATGATCTGCTGTCAGCCTCCTGCTGTGCACTGGGTGATCAAAATACCTCCCTTCCCCTTTCTGGGAGGGCAGGGTTCCCAAGGGCACTTCACGTTCCTTATCTTTTCCTGCTTGCTAGTTTAAAACCAGTGATATCTGGCTAAGAGGTGTGGAAAAGCCAACAATGTTTTGATAACGAATGTATGTAATAAATCAGCAGGTTTTGTATTTCAATTTATTCCTCCAAATACTACCTCAATTTGGAAGTACAGTACCCCCATAACTCCCTTCTGCAGAGGCCAAACAGCTCCTCAAATGCCTTACCGTAACTAAATCATTTAAGTATCTTCTGCTTGTCTTATAGCATGTCTTAGCTACCAGCATACTTTCCTGTCAATCTTCAGTAATGGCTTGTGTCAGGTGGAACCTCCTGGGAAAGAAATGGGTTTATTTTAAAAAGTTTATGAGAGCATCTCCTATACCTCCAATGTGTGTCATAGAGAGGGATTATTAAATATAGAATAAATAACAGACAACCGTATTACTGGGCTTTAATTCCATTAAGGGGTTCCATTTTTCAAGAGCAGATTCAGCGCTCATGAAAGCTGTCAGGTTGAAGTGTTTGGAAACCAAAGTGGTCTTTTAACCTGCAGATCAGGTGCAGTATCGGCAGGAAGCATGCAAGCTCTCCCACGCTGTCCTCTCCTGCAGCACCTGGATTTGTGCTTTAGCCAGTCCATACAAAGGGAGCAGAAGGGCAGGTCCAGGAGGTGCAATGGAGTTTAGCGCAACTAATCCAAAACTAGCGCTGAGAGGGCTGGTGCCTCTACGTGCCATGGTGATGCGTACAGAGGCATTAGCTGGGGTCCCAAAGCTGGGCTCATTGCCCGAGCGTGGTGACCCCCCCTGGAGCTGTGCTGATGGGTGCACACCAGATCTCAGCATCAGGCACTGCACCGCAGGGGGAATAAACCCAGAGTGGGGAAGTCTATAAAGCCCACGGGCAAAATGGTCTGACTCAAGAGGACTCCTTATCTCTGTGCTAGGCTAACCCATAGGGAGCCTCACATTGCTCAGGCTCCGCAGGATGTACGGCATATTGAGGCTTTCATTTTAAGCCTACACCTTTATAGCACAGGCCTATCAATTAATTTACCTACTCTTGTGTCAACTTTGGCAGCTTTATAAATTGGAAAAAGAGATTCATGATCTAAATCCAGCCCCTCACTCTGCGATGCATTGATGCCTATAATTCCTCATAGAAAATATCTTTCCTGAAGTCTGCAATGTGTTATAATCTCTAATTATGAATATGTTCACAGAATTTGTTCATCTCAAGATGCACTTGTGCATCTGTTATTTATGCACTATACATTAAACTTTACATATAGCTTTAGAAATATTTCTGCAGATGTGCACTTGTACTTAAAAGACCATAGAAAATGATATGTTAAGCTGCGTGATGAGGTCCTTGGGTAAGGATTATAAAGTACTGGAAGGAGCACCATCTTTCCCTATGGTGGAGTTGTAACTAGAGGCAGACAACCCCCTGCTGAAACTGTGGGCTGTGGAAGGGGGTCTCCAGAGTCGTGGCTGCAGATGATGCTGCAGTTCACCTTCGCCCGTGCCCGTCTGTCTCTCTGCCTCACAGGCCGTCTGTGGACTCTGTGTCTCTGCTGTCAGGCATGGTGGGGCTGGGGGGTTCCTGCCTACCCTGGAGCCCAGGCACAGGCTGTGTTTACAGACTCTGGGTCTTCATGGCAGGCAAGCCCGGTGTTGTGTTTTATCCCCAGCCAGCAACTAAGCACCCTGCAGCCGCTTGCTCACTAACCCCTCACCCAGTGAGATGGGGGAAAGAATTGGAAAAAAGTGAAACTCGTGGGTTGAGATAAAGACAGTTTAATAGGACAGAAAGGAAGAAAATGATAATGATAATGAAGATGATAATGGTAATGATGATGATAGTAATAATAAAAATAATAATAATAAAGATAATAATGACAATAATAATAATAATGATAAAAGGATTGGAATATACAAAACAAGTGATGCACGATGCAATTACTCATCACTTGCCAACTGATGCCCAGTTAGTCCCTAAACAGCAATTTGCCCCCCCCCCGGCCAACTCCCCCCAGTTTATATACTGGACATGATGTCACACGGTATGGAATACCCCATTGGCCACTTTGGGACAGGTGCCCTGGCTGTGTCCTGTGCCAACTTCTTGTGCCCCTCCAGCTTTCTTGCTGGCTGGGCATCAGAAGCTGAAAAATCCTTGACTTTAGACTAAACACTCCTTAGCAACAACTGAAAACATCAGTGTGTTATCAACATTATTCTCATACTAAATCCAAAACATAACACTATACCAGCTACTAGAAAGAAAATTAACTCTATCCTAGCCAAAACCAGGAAATCCTGGTATCAAAGGCATACTCAGGCCACCCTTTGAAGATGATACAGCAAGAAGCCAGTGTGTTTGTGAGGGCAAGAAAGTCTGGCACTGTGCAAGTGAGACTGTAAACTTGTTAGGGAGGCTGAACTTTATGTTTAAATAGCACATAATGCAGTGGGGACTGGTCCCTGCCTGGCACTTTTAATTGCTGCTGCAATAATAATACAAAAAACAGAGCCACTGTTCTGCACGCAGCCATATAAAAAATGATAAATTGTTATTCTACTTGTTTTCCTATTGTAAACTAATGCTGTCAGTATGGAATTTATTTAACTGGAAGATAAATCCTCAAATGATTACCTTAGAATCTGAAGGGGAAAAAAAATACAATTAAGCACTAGCCACTACAAGAAAATTAGAATTAAAGCTAATGTAACTTAAAAAAAAAACCACCAAACCACCCAATACTGGAGGGCAAACAAATACATGATGTACAAAAATATACTTGTCTTTGAGCACACCCCAAGGCCTCCTCTGGGCCATGGTTCCAGTCAGTCCCAGAATGACATAAATGCCACCTTTAAGCTGAGACTGCTTCAGGATCATAATGTCTTTCTAATAGTACTTTGCCGAAATGGAAACATTAACTAATAGGTTTTGATAGGGCAGATGCTACCAAGATTATTTTGTATGTTAGGCTTCCTTGTGGAAGCTAGCTAAGGATGCACTTTGCTCATGGAGGTGAACCCTGCAAGATTGTGAGCATCTTTGGAAAGTACTGAGGGTCCTTCATTCCCACTGCAAGTTAATGAGGACACTGTGCCAGAAAGGAATACTAATCTGTGGTGTTGTTTGTTGGTTTTTTTTTCCCCTCTGTGTGTGTGCTTCTGTGCTTTACAAACAAAAGCTTTTTCTCCATGGAGAGTGAAGAAACCAACATATCTATACAATGTGCCCCAGCATCACCTCAAACAGACATTTGCTTGTTAATCTGGAAAATAACAGTATGCTACAACTTCAGTGCTCTATGTTTTCTTTTCACCTTACAACACTGTTTTGCTTTTGATGCTGTTTATGTTATGCTGCATAATAGAAGTACCTGAAATATTTGGAGATTGACTGAAAAAAGTCTTCCTTGTTTTGCCTTGAAGCACCGTATCTTTATGGAATCGTAGAAGCTGGAGATTGTAAAGGCCTTTTGGGTCTTTGGAGCCACTCATGTGCCGATGCTGGATTGGCACTCTTTTCTTTTCCTGTGAAAGCTGCTGGTGATATGGTGGTGCAAGGAAATTTGCACTTTAATAGGACATATTTTCATAAAGGCTCAACTTGATTTTGTCTCCGTTTATGGTCCAGATATATACAGTGCTATACAGGCCATATGAAATTACAGCAAGAAGTTGTGAATGATATAGGAAATGAAAAATTCATCACAAAGAGCTAGGAGGTAGCAGAGCTGTGCTGCACTCTACCTTTTGATATTAAACTCAGATATAGCCATCTGGAAAGGAAACTGGACTTGAAAAGTCTCAAGCAGAAACAAACCCCTAAGAATAAAACTGAGGAAAATAAAAAGACTTAATTTAAAAACTTTTGGTTTTAGCATATCTTGAAAATGTTCATTCTCTCCCATTTCAAAAAAAATACACTTCCTAGCTGAAGGCAGTGCTTCTAACTGTGGCTTTGTCCCAAATCAAGGCAAACCGAAAGGGCTTCTGACAGTTCTGGGAAGTGCTAGAGTATTCACACCAGAGAAAGCTGTTTGGTTTTTTTGTTGAATATTTTGTTTGGTTTTGGTTTTTTCCCTGCATTGGGGGCGGAACCACTCATTCCAGGGCTGGTAAGTAGCTTATATAGAATTTATAAGTAGTGCACATAATAAAAAGTCCTCTTACTTACTACAGGTAGCCTCTCAAGATAAAATCAGGTAAAAGGTAGGTAATGTTTAGCACACCATTACTGCAGTTATTCTGACCTGGTTTACTTCCACCCCATTGTGTAAGCATTCTATCCCACTCTGTTTTGGGTGAATAGCGAATGTTAGAATTTTCTATAATGTGCTATGCAATCCTTCTACCTTCCATTTGGGCACACAGATTTCTTAATTGCTTGCAGAACCCTTAACAATTATTTTCCTGGTAGCAAAGAATGCATGGACTCCTCCTCAGGCAAAGTCTGTGCAGCACATGAGGAGGTGTATGTCCCTCACTGCTTAAAGCCAGGGGTGTTCTTCAACACCTTGCAGAATTAGATCCTTAATCATCATCACCATCAATAGCTACTGCTTACCTGCTCTCCTTGCAAAATGTGACTTTTTAAACGTGCAGCCTTGGGGCTTTGTACTGGTCAGCAAAGCATCCATGCTGAGCGATGTTCCCTGCTCTCTGCATACACATTACTTAAAATCACTGCTGTAGCTCCAGTCCTTTATGCATTTGCTAGTGAGCACCTGCATCGAACATGTGGGATTCTAATCTTCACATGCTAGATGGCCTCGAATAATTTCTCTGGTTTTTATAGGCAATTCTGTGTTGATCAAACTACTGTAAAGAGAGACCTACATCGACCTATCATTTTTTACCCCTTCTTTCAAACATATAATCTAAGGTTTCCCTTGTGGGTGGCCCCTCTTTCTTTTGTGCCATTGTAATTTCTTCATAGGTGGTACCTGACAAGTCCTTTTTTACCCTTAGAGTTTTTTGTTCAGATTCCATTCACTTCAAAATATCATTACCATTGCAAACAAGGAAAATGTGTTTATCAGAAACTGCAAACTCCTTTAGGGCCTCATAGGATTAATCACGGTTATAAAGTTTTATTAAACACAATTTTTGTTTAATGACAAGCTCCACCAGTCCTTCCCATTCCAAACCAATCCTGTCCTAAGGGTGTATCTAGCACAGCAGATTGTTTTCAACAGACTCTCAAGACAATCCCTATTACTTTGTCATGCACAGAGATATTTTTCTTCCTGGATAATTTGAACTTCCTTAAAAATCACATCTGTTTCATACTTTATTTATTTGTAATTTAAATCCTTAAATTGAATCTTTCATTACTAACATCTGGGCTTGAAATGCAGCCCACTTGAAAAAATACAAATTTTATTTTATTTGTAGTTACCCCCCTTCACTCAGTAGCATTGGTACAAACATTCCCTGGCCAGAGGCAAAACAGCCGGGTATCTTAAAGCTGTGATGCCGTACCACGTGTAATATGGCTCACTTGAATGTCCCTGAAGTGACTGGCAATTTGCCCAGAATTAGACTGAATGCAAGTAATAAGCTGTAGAAATTCCACAATATTGACAATTAGATATCTCTATACAGCAGCAGCTGTGTATTGTTCTCATGGTATATTCCTCTCAAAGCACCTCCTAAAAAAAGGGGGAAAAAAACCTGGCAGAAGGTTGCAGGCAGCAGAAAGGTAATATACATTGTATGAAATATCTCAAATTCAGATTAATAGGAATGTTTCTATTAGTACAGTTTTCTACAATAGAAATAATGGCTAAAACAAAATCCTGAGGGATTTTCAGTTTATAATACCACATCTGCACTGCAAAATTCCTATATTTTAAACATATTTTTTTTCTGAGAAAGATACCTACCCACTCTTTCTTTTCATCATGAAAAGGAGGAAATGGGAGTACGGGCTCGCCTTTGGATGCTGTTTGGGAAAAAGCTTCACCAGTCCTTTTGAAAATTGCCCGCAAAACAAAAAGAGACATTAGTGTCCTGCACAGTGGGGTCTCCACGAGATGTAGCAATATGGCCTGGAAGGGAAAAGCAGGGTTAGAAGAAAAACTTTAATTTTTTACCTGATTTGGGAAAATTCAGATAGCTCTGAGGGACTTGCTGGAATAAATACATTTATTTCCTATTAATTCTCAATTCCCTCACATTTCAAAGTTTATTTGTCAGCTTCTCTACAGAAAATGTGGAAAATGAGTTCATTGAACATTTATTTTATTTTACTCACAAGAAGCAGCTGCCCGCAGTGAACGGATTCAAATTTTATTTTTTAAACCATACTTTTGAAGTTTGCATTATGAGCTATTCATCTTTGATATTTTGCCCAGTGGATATCAATGGAGCTTGTTTCTGTCAGCTACTAAGCTTGTCAAACTTTGGTTCTGGTATCTGCCTTTATTGTAATAGAAGTGATCATTTTTAAAATAAGCTGCCGTTTTTTTCAGAAGTACCATAAAACTGAGGGAACAATAAGATGTCAAGTTTTATATTGCAGATGCTAATTTATCAAGCTAATTACCAACAAAATGCAACTAAATTGCTGATAATCTTGAGACTGATTAATTCAGCAACAGAGATATTGATGAGTATTTAAAGGTTAGGAATAGGAGTGTTATGATGCAGGATCCCCTTCCTACTTTGGTGCTTACCACAGAAGAAGAATTATCTCGGCACCGCATGGCATACACAACATTTTGACAGATACGTGTGTTGTATGCCAAACAAATTGCTGGAGAAAGGAAAGGCCAGTTTGTGCATTTCTCTGCCTGGTGTGACCATGCTGAATATTGCTAAAATAGAGGGAAAGGTTTTGCATGGCACCGCATATTCAAGTTCCCCTGTCCTGACATCTGTCACCCCAGCTTCTGACGTTTTCATTTCCTCTTCTACATTGCCTGCCTTTTTGTGCAACTTCCCTGCCTTTCTCCCTCTCTCCCCTGGGAAAAAAACCTACTCCACAAATGCAAACACAACACAAGATCGCGACTTATGGTCTTCTCCAGCTGCAGGGGAAGTGTAGGTGATGCCTGAATTCATCAGTCCTTTGGTCAGAGATAACGTTTCCTCCTTGGGCGAAGAGTGGAGAAAGCGTTTCTTCTGGGCTTCGTCTGAGTTCTGTCTCCTTTCCTCTGGGTGCTGAGGCTGCTGAGTCAGTGCTGAATGAGGTCAGTCAGGATGCCTGTTTCTCGGAACTGGAGACGGGGCTGAAACAGCCTGAAATTGCATTGCTTGGGCCCTTCTCCTGCCAGCAGCACAACATCGGGTCCCTTCGGTGCCGAATGTACTCCAATAAAGGAGGTTAAAAAGCCGGTTCATTATTTGACTCCAGCACTGAGTGAGTCCCTTTTATAACCTGTGTTATCAGCAGAAGTACAAGCATGGTGTGGTGAGGAATGTGATTACGGACGAGATTTCCTGGGAGAGGAATTAGCTGGCTCTGGTGGCGATCTCTGTTGTAATGAGCGTGCTGCCATCTTTATGAATACAGTTATAGACGTACTCCCACAGCCCTGAAAAATGCGGAGCTCCTCCGCCTCGCCAAACAGCACCAGCCAGGTTCTCAAAGGGTTAATATGCAGTTTACTATTGAATAACATAAAATGAGCTGTAAATAATGTAATGATATGTATTGTTAAGCTACATATACTGTACCAGGTGCAAGTACTCCCACTCCTCACTTAGATATAATCTGGGGCAGTCAACAAACACAGATGTATTTTAACAGAAAGAGGAAAAAAAAGATAAAGGAAGGATGAACAAGAAAAAAATTAAAACATATGTAAGATAATTTAACCAAGATAACGATCCAGGTAAAACCTGGCCTATTTTTCAGAGCCACTTTAACTGTGCCATGTAAAATACAATGGCATTTTGACTTGTTTTTGGAACACGCATGAGCCAAACACGTGTGGAAACACCTTGACAGGCCTTTTGTATAACTACAAGAAAACTGATAATCCTAAATCAATTACATGGGGGAAAATATGAATCTTTGAATACTAGTAATTATAATGGTTATTTTTCACTTTTGTAGCACCTGCAAATGATGCACTGTATATATAACAATGATTCAAAAAGCCCTAATTAACTGTTTATTTTTTTCTTCTTGTTTGCTGGCTGTAACCAGTCTGCATTAATTGACAATTTATATGTGTGTGTATATAGATATAGATGTATATTCTCCCCCCGCCCCCCCCCTCCGCTCCCCAAATATTTTTTATTACTTCCGTCTGCCTAGAAATCACGCATTAGTGAATTTGCCTCTTCTAGATCAGTTCCTAAAGCCTCATCAGAGACTTTTTGCTGAACTTCCAGTAACACTCAAGGGACAGAAAAGCGTGGTAGAATATGCTGGGCTGATCCTACCTAGTGGGGACAACTGCAGTCCCTTCTGTAGCACGATGACATGGCTCCCGACTAATAGTGCCAGTCAGAATTCCTAACTGCTCCTACCAAATGTGAAAGAGCTGATTTTGGAAGACCTCCAGCCACAGCTTTCCACTGCTGATAGATTACTCTGGGCTATTCATGGAGCAAGATTAGCCTGACCACCATGAAGAAAACTCTTTGTTCCGTGTCATTACCTAGGACGGGTTGAACCGTGCTAAGGCAAAGCTGCATTGGTGAGCTAAATTCATACAGAAATTGGATCAGCAATTATTCTGAAATTATGCTATTATGGTAGAAGGGAGTGGGGGCGGCGGATTTGTCGGGGTTCTAGGTAGGGAATGTGAAACACAGCAAGGCTCAGCGGAGGGAGCGCAGGGACAGCTTGCGGTAGGCGCTGTTAGGATTTTTAATGTGGGTGCGAGCACGCGGTTGCCATAAAAGCAAAGCACAGCGGAGCTTTGTATTGAAATGAAAATGCAACTGTGCCTAGGCAGTGGCCAAAGGGTCCCGAGCCTTGGGTAGGCACCACGTGCTGCGGCAGCTCCAAAGGCACGGGGAGCGAGCCGGCCGGTGCCTGCAAGGAGGCACGACAGCGCCACGCAACGCGAGCGCAAGATGGCTGCTGTAACCATCTGCAGGACATCAAAGTCTGCTGCCTGATGGCAAGTGGGCTGCCAAAGCTTCTAAAGGCTTTGGCGCCTGCATGTAAATCGGATGCAAACTGTCCATCTGCTGCATGGCACAAGTGACAGCTGATTCTTTTTGCAGTCCGTAAGATGAACTAGACCTAAGCCAATCCGTCCCTGTTCCTAATCACACAAGGTTTGTCCTACCAGTTTCATTAGCCAGACACACGAGATACAGTATGTGGTTTTTCATTTTGCTCGGTACGTGACACTATAAAAAACAATGCCGGGGATGGGCTGTGAAACCAAAGGGGACACACTGCTGCTACTGCAGAGAAAGCATATTGGCAATGTTCAAAGCATATTGGGGCATAACAGTAGTCTAAAAACCCCAATATGGATTAGGACAGCTGACCAGATGTCTTGACTGACATTTTTTAACACGATTCAAGGGTGTCCCTACAGTACATAAATGCAAACTATACATCTGTGTACTTTTTTTTTTTTTTCCACTGGAAATACCATACATGGATGCTTTGATTGTAGCTGACAGCTCCAGTGTGAGGCAAGAGCCGTACAATGCCGCGGCTCTGGCCTTCTCCTCCGAGAAGCTTGCTGGAAAAAGTTTGACTTGGGTTCCTGCGCAAACAGGCAAGAGAGAGACGTTGTCTTTGGCAGAAAGTTACCTACCTCCTTTCCTCATCAGATGGATAGTGGGAACTTGCTGGGATGCTGTGTTGAAAGTGGGGGATGAGATGTGATATACTGTTATAATAAGGGAATGTTGTTCTTTTCTAGACTGATCTCAAATTTAGAAAGTAGGATTACTATCAAAATGTAATCAGTCAGCTGCGCAATTGTTTGTGAGAGGGAGGGATCTGAAATTGTTGGGGAGGGGAAAGAACTGCAGGTATATTGAGAAGCAAGAAACAAAGAGGGTGAAAGAACAAAGAAGTTCCTCATTTCTCAATTCACAGTTTTTAGAGCAGGAGACAAAAATTAAATGTAGACTTCCCTTCCCTCCCCAGCCTCCTCATGAAATTAAACATGAGAAGTGGCAATGCTCAGTTTGAACCAGTGCACTGAGTCTGGACGACCTGCCCTGTGTGTTTGTGTAAGCCCAGCTGGTGTTGGTCCCCTCAGTTTACAAGAAACATTTCATGTGCCTACTTCTGCCCATCCATAAGCGCGTGTCAGTACTTTTTCCCCTTCCATCTCTTGTACATTGCTGGTAGGGATTAGGAGCTCTGCAGGTGGGAAGCCAGTTTTCGTACCTGCCTGTCCAGCAGCAGCTTGAGGCATGGCAAACACCATTCTCAGCAACTAGAGTTTATTCCAAAATACTGTTCTTCACCCCTGCCCCAGCCTCAAAGTACAGGGAAAACTGAAATCTTGCCTTCTTCAAATGGGGAGCTGTGTTACACGCTAATCACAGACTCTGCCTCTGTCCCTGCTGGGCTTCGGTGTGGAATTTGGTCTCCTCCGCTGATGCTTCTCGTCAGCGTGTCAGAGGGGGCAGATTTATAGTGTTTGCAAGGACACGACCAAGCAGACTAGTTGATTTTAGCGTGTACTCTCCGGTTACCTGGTAAACGCAAAGTTGCATCTAAGTTCATGTTTGCTTTGATCCTATTGTTTCCTTCATAAATTTTTCCTTTTCCTGGCAACCAACTCCAAACTGCACACCGAAACAGAAGTTGCCCCTACAAAGCAGAGGCCCCGTGGCATCAGAGAGGCTGCAGATGAAGTTCTGCCCAGCACCTGCATGTACCCTTTCTGTGGTGCTGACTCCTTGGCTGCACAATTTATGGAAACACAATTCTTATTTAACACTTTGGATAACATAAAGCTCGTGCCTGCTGGTGATAAAACTTACTGGCGCTTAAGTTCAGCTTTTATGTACCCATTCAGATTTGTAGCATACCCTTAAAAAAGGCATTCTTCCATGACTTCAGTTACTCTTGTGCCTCTACAGATGTTGTATATTTACCCCAAATCTAGCTCTGGTGTCTTAGATGAGTATTTGAGTCTATGGGAAAGAGTTTCTCAGTGGAGCTGTTGAATGATAAAACTGCTGTTCCAGTGGGTCACAAGACTGGAGACCCCCTGGCTCAACCCCAACTCCTTCTTGCTGCTGCAGTGGTGACACCAGAGGATCTCACAGTGCCAGCAGACGCCCAGAGCCCCCCCCACTCAGTTCCCTGCCTGCAGATGTCCTTCGTGCGGCCCTGGAAGTCTCTCTGATGAGCGGGATGTCGGCGCTGCTCACGGCTGGCGTCCACCCAGGCTGACCCCCCTCAGGGCAGGGGGGCTGCAGGCGTCCCCAGCTGTGCGCGGCTCTCTGCTGCCCAGGATGCAGCGCTGCCCTGTAGAAAGGATTTTCCCGCCGTGCAGGTGGAAGCTTGGATGCTTGTGCCAGAACAAACGGCCTGTGCCTGCTCCCTCTTGTTCAGGCATCAGCTGATGGCTGCTATGTCGGTCACCTACATGAGGAGGGTGGAAAGAATGAAAAATGAGGTATATGGGGTTTTAGAGGAGGCAGCGCAAGCCTATGAAATGATAGCTGTCTACATTCCTGTGAACAGCGATCAAGAGAAAACTCTATTCTTGAACACAGAAGATCGCTCTTGGTCTGTGTGGTGATAGGCACCTACGTACCTAAAAATTAAATACTCTCTAGCACTGGCAAGCTACTGATAATGTGCTAACATGACTTTTATGCTTATATTGTTAACTATAAAACTGGTGATATGAACTAGAAAGTGCTAATAGCATACATTGAACTGTGGAGGTACATCACAATTCATTTGTCTTTTCCCAAATGACCTTCTTCTTTGCTGACTGATGGAAAACCACAGATGTGAAGATGTCCTGGATGGAACTGATGAGAATTTTTGTTCTTTTTGGTCCTATGCGTGTACCACGACTTTCAGAGAGCACCTGCGATTGCAGGGATTTTACTGCTGAGATTGTAGGTCCTGCTGTAAATCTGCACTAAACCGACACACATACAAATTGCTAACATGCTATTGCATCAATAGATCAGCTTACAGTCCCTTTTAGCTTCTCTTTGTCTTGCTATTTTCATTCTATTCAGGAACGAAGCATCAAGATGGATATTTAAAACACAGCTTTCGATTTACCGATCTACAAATATACCTCTGACCTGCACACATTAGCTATTAAATCCCACTGATTTGTCTTCTTCTTTTCTTATTTCGATGAGAAAGCCTATTCCTGCAAACGGGATGGGGATTCTGAGCCAAACAAAATCTCTGACCTGGGAATGTGCCTGTCACCAATGGTTATTGGAATACCCAGTTGTCCATGCTAGACCAGCTCAGCAGCTCTGTGAAAGTAAAACACATCACAGTATCTACTTCAAAGCAATTCTGAGAGCCTCTGGAAAGTACAGTTCCCCACATCCCTGAAAATAAGAATTAACACTACATCTCAACATTAAATTCAGAAACGTAAATAAGCTATTTGCTAAGGATGCTCCATTTGTTTCCTGTACCAGAAGCCTTACTTAGGGAATGAAGAAGGGAAAAGTAACTCGCTTACCTCTGCCAGTGAATAATGTAAAATGAGGGTACAGTTATTGAATAAGCAGGTGTTGTCACCATGCTGTGACCCAAGGGCCAAAGGGCTTTCGTGGTAATGATGGGAGGCAGAGGGATGTGCTGGTGGTTGACTGCAGTCCTCATTGCAGACTTGCCTTGAACCCATGCCAACCATGCTTCAGCAGAGGGGCCACTTAGCATTTTTCTCCCTTTTATTGCAATGAGGCTTAATGCACAAATGGGGAAAAAGGCTCTTAACAATGTAAAGGCAGCATTTTCCCTTTTCTTTGATCTCAGTTCAGATCTATTCTTTCATTCTTTTTGCCGCCAAATGAAAGAACTCGGTCTTCAATGTTTAAATACTCGGCCGTGACAGAGAAGATACTTTCTGCTTTTCACAGTCCAGTAGTTATGAGCAATGCAATAAATACATTGGGGTAAGGTCAAGTACTCAGGGGTAATAAATATGTATTGAGATGTATATATTTGTTAAAGCCTGAATATTGTGCAATACCTTAAACAAAATCTTCTAGGTGTCTCTGTCTATCCATCCACCTCTCCATCCAATGTCAAGGTTATTTACTTAGTACAAGGTCTTTAAATTCTGCAGAATATCTCTCTGCCATCTGAACTAAAGGCCAAACCCCATTGTCTTCACTCAGTGTCACTCGCACGACCTCCCTCTCTATGGTACCTTCGCAACCCAATAGAGATGCAGTGCAGTCTGCATGCTGGCCCTAAGCTAGAACACATTATTGCTCAGACTGTGGAAAGGCTGATTTGGATCCGTTCTTTGCACTGCGGCAGTCCTGTACGATCCTTGCCTGGCATGAGCTTCTCATCTCGTACCAGCTCCTTTTGGGCTAGTTTTTGTGCAGCGTTAACATAGCACAAGGTTTTTTTTCTTGTGGAAACAAAGTGGCTCCTGACAAGATCAGGGAAAACATTTGGGACACTGCTCATTGACATTTTACCTGAGGAAAAAGAAGATTACGGCATACTCAAAGTAAATCACACAGCAAAGGGAATGTCCTCATTTTAGACTGCAGAGCAGAGAGCCCGTGTGCTGCAATTGCTAAGGTAATGGTTGCTGCCGCTCAACTGTTTCCTCGAAATGCAGTCACTCTGCCTTTTTATTTTTGGGCACTTTTGCATGCATAATGATATCCATCCATTTAAAGGCAAATGTCCTCTTAGTTTTAATGGGCTTCTGTTCATGGAATACTGGCAGATACTGTCTTTACTTTGATTTTCTTTTTTTTCTTTCTTTTTGTAATTTGGAGCTAACCGTTGACTTGGCATGACTCTACTGGAAGCACAGGGAACCTGTGCCCTCCAAGCAGCTGCTCAGCATCTTCCAGAACAGGGCTTCTCTGTGTACATTGTGGAAAGATGTAAATTTTTATGGTGTAAGTGTTTTTACAATGGATTTATCACATAAATAAGGAATGTAAGAGACCTTGCTGGTCTGTTAATTTACCTCCCTGTAATATTAGCTTATTCTCCAGAGTGCATTTTCTAGATCCATGGAGAGTCCAATTTGAAATGTTGCAAATGATGGGGTTTGCACGGCTACTTGCAGGCGAATTCATAGCCTGCATGGCCTCAGTCACCTTTCAAATATTTATGCGTCCTCTTCTTCCTCACTTATTTTTTAAGTCGGCATGATGCATACACGCATTTCATTTTCTGCTTTCATTTACAATCTATTGTCTCCCTGCCTAAGAACATTTACAGTCCTTTCCAAATCTCCCTCCTTTTTGCCACTATCCTTTCCTATTCATTCCTCCTGTCAAATTAGATGCTTTGTAGTTTTAGAATACTCCTTTTTCTCTTCTGCTATCAAACTCAGCTCAATCAAGCACTGCCTAACCTGTTGCCTCTGCACCCAGTGTTATGTTCAACACATTTCTGGGGGCAATACTTATTACTTAATGCCTGATGCAAAGGTTGAGAAAACACATCTGTAATTTTAAAAGGATTTAATTCTTTCCAGGTGTCCATTTTACTTACATAGCAATGTATGTGGGGGAACGGTGGATTACAGAAAAAGCACAATTCTGAGAAACAAAGTTTCAAATAATTATTAGCCAGATTTAGTAACTTTCATTTCTTTTCTTCTAACTTAAAACATGAGACGTTGCTTTTCTCGTCACTCACTATGAATATCTCCACTCCCTGTACCTCCCAATTAAACATCATGTGTGAATTTACCTCCTTTTTCAGGTCATTAATAAAGTTTACTGAGTTAGATTCCAAATAGGCTTTTAGAGTATATGATAATTGTAATACTTTACGTTACGGTGCATCTTCAAAGCTGAATTTAATGAGTCACAGAGCCTACCTGTAAAACTCTGCCTGGAATGAGTTGAAAGGGGAATCATATTTTTTTAAACAAAAATATTTTTTTGCAGAAGCTTTGAGTAAAAAAAAGGGCAATATTTCTTAAATCTAGCTATCTCCCAGCTTTGCTTTTTTGCATTAATTTTTTATTTAAAAGTTTTTCATTCCACTTGGCTTGCGAACCTTACAATAAAGTGTTTCTAGGATCAAAGGAAGTTATTTTTATAGTATTACCTCATTTTCTTTTATTAAACTAGAGAACAGCTTTAAGTTATACACGTATTTGGTCAAAATGATAGGAGCTCTAACCATAATTTCAGTATTTTTCCTGAGGCACAAAGGATGGTCTAAGCTTTGGGTGACAGTCATTTAGGGGGGCATGGG
Source organism: Astur gentilis (assembly GCF_929443795.1). Taxonomy (NCBI): domain Eukaryota; kingdom Metazoa; phylum Chordata; class Aves; order Accipitriformes; family Accipitridae; genus Astur; species Astur gentilis. Next base: position 7,544,237 of record NC_064883.1, on the reverse strand, counting down.
ACCTCATCTGGAACAAAACAATGCCATTCTTTTGTGCAGTGTCAGAAACTCTCCATGGCGTTTTCAAAAATCCCATATCCTAGGCAATAGCAATATTTTCATATGATGTAATTCCAAAATAAGGGTCTTGCCTTTCATTTTATTCATCGCAGTGGAGTTTAGGGTGCTCAAGAAATGAAGGCCAGGGCCCTAGGTAATAGTCTATTCAGGTCAGGAAGGCTAATTAATATGCAGACACCAGCTATGTTTCCAGTGTTGTGTTAGAAGACTTGGTTTATTTGGTCAATGACAAGTGCAATCTGATGGAAAAGATTTAGCCTTCAGAATGGCAATATTTACTGGCATGTACTTATGTTAGAGGGTGAGGACTGTGTCCTGTACACATTTTAAGATAATGCAAATTTTTTACAAGAGCTACAGCTGAAAAAGAAAGCATCCATATTTTGTACTGGTCTAAACAAAGATGAAGAGAGAGAAGATTTGAAATTTATTCCATCATTCCTTTACAGATTCCCATTAGACTTTGAATAAGGCATGTAACCCTTACAAGCCATGCTCTTCTGTAAGAGGTGCGTCACAGTAACCCCTATTTCATGTATGTGCGTGTTTAAAAGGCACCAGGGAGTTCAATGAGAAAGAACTATAGCAACATATGTCTTAGAGACTTCCTCTCTGATATTCCTTTTGGAAACAAAAAAATAAAAGCCACACAAGCCTTATTGGGCTCAGAAGACAATTCCAGGTGCAATGTACCACGACATTTCAGTCTTAGATAATATAATAAGATACTGGCAGGGGTCTGTATGATTAATATAGTTTTTGATCATGGAAGTTGTCTCAGTGGCTACAAGGTCATTCAGGCACTCACAGACTGTATTTGCCTACTACTCATGTTGTTTACATGCAAGTGTGCACTCATGTGCCACTGCAGGCCAAGGTCGGAAGCGCGTGTGAGTGGAAACTCTCCATTCTGAATATTGCACCAAGCACGTCACCTCAGATTAAGCTCACGCTCTCTTTGTGCATTTGGGTTGGGCACAAACAGGTTTAATATATTGGAGCCCAATTCATCAGGAGATCTCCCAAGCTTGGCTCTTCCTAAGGACAGTGAATAATTTGAACCTTAGTTATAGGTAGGCTAGTAGTCAGTGATTTCAGTGTGGAACACGTAGGTCACGGGTCTGGCATAGTGAAGTCTGATCTCTGGTCTGTGCTTCCATTAACATTACGGAGCTCATAACTGCTGAGCACAGTAGCAGTTACGTACCCCGCTATTTAAGTGGATAATAGGTGCAGATCTGGCCCACAGTTTTTCTGACAGATATTGCAAAATTACAAAAGGAACCTGGAAAACGCTTCTGATACATGAATGGAAAATCCACCTTACTTGTAGAGTTAAATCTACTAAAAGAGGCATTGATTGCAGGGTAATACCAGAAGATGTCCGTAACTGTAGATATTAGTGTCTGTAACAATATATTTCTGGAAGCCACATCACTGCAAACCATTTGTATGTTAGAGTCAGAAAGCTACTTGTGGATTTAAAAGATGTTATTCTCATTAATGATATATAAGTAACGTGAGTCAAGACCTTGCTTGTCTCTTGAGTAGAAGAGAAGTCAGTGGCTTGTCTGAGAGATGGTGTCTTCAGAGCATGTAGAAGAAGGTGCTTAGTGAAATACCAAAAATATCAGTCAGTTTTGACCCTCCAGACACTGTTGTTTTACAGATAGCATTACATTTTTAGAATAAAACCAAAGCCTAATAGCTAAAGCTACCAAACATTTTACTTTATCTTGCCTTTCACTGCTTCTAAAATACAGCAGCAGAGAAACAACCTGGGATAATTCAGCCAACAGGCTGACCAAGGACTTCCAAGCATCAATGGATACACTTCTATTGACCTCACTAGTGCTTGAATTGGTCCCCAAATTATTTTCATTTTTGCAGTTTAAAACTTCAAGCTGATTCCTGTATCACACTTTTCACCAGAAACAAAAAAAAAATGTAGCGTCTGTGGATATGAAAATTAGTATTTTCTTAGAAAACTAATAAATAGTACATAAATGTTGTGTCATTCATTTAAAATTCTTATAGGATTAAACATTCATGCTTCCTCTAATTTGTATACTGTTTGCTTTTTTTCATCTAGAGGTAATAACAGGGCAATAAATATATCTCAATTCAGTGCATGTATAAAACAGATTGTTATAAAAATGCCTTTAATTTAGGTTTATTTACACAATTTTACTATGTAGAAGTCATTTATAATTATATACCTTTTAGAATTAGGACTACTGTATCCTGCTAAGGCGAAGCATTTCTTTTTTTTCCCTATTGTTTGAGCAGACTTTTTTTTGTGTGCCCTTCTTTAACATTTCAGAATATAAGTTGATTAGGAATGTTCTGAATTGATGGAGACTTTCTGTTTTGCTCTTAAAATTTAGCTCTTAAAGTACATTTTCCTTTACAAGCTTTTGATATATTTGTGGCTGCATTTCTGTACTCAATATAAATAATGTCTGGACACTGGATAGACATATATTTATTTACAATAAAAACTGACGTATTAATTATTTCATTCAGTAGACAAGTATCATCATAAAGGCTGGGCTTATACAACATAGCAGGCATCACAGCAAAAATCATAAATACTGTAGTTCTGTTTAGCTTGACAATGGCAGGTAATAGACTATCATTTCTGTTCCCTTAGCTACTGTATCCTTTTCTATCCATCATTCTTTATTGTTATTATCACACTTATTTCAGCATTCTTATATCAGCAGCATTTAGTGACATTGTGAAAACATGGTTCAGAAAGGCTGAACTTTTAATTGTGATGAGAAATAAGTTAGCTTAATTATTCTATGTAAGTAGAAAAGATGTGGTTTGTTCTTCTTCCTAAGTCCTTCCTTCCTAATCGCAATTCAACACCCTTTTTAAGCATTGCTATGTATGAACTTCATGCTGCTAGACAAATAAATTCTTTGGAAAAATGCACATTTTTATTTGGAAATAATGCCATCTCTTTGTTAGATTTGCAGCAATCCTATTTTGCCTCTACTGTTTTTAAGTCGAAAATGAAAAATTATATAGAAGATGTTTGTGCATCATATTGTGCTGAATGGTATGTAGGTCAGCATGCTGCACCATAGCAGATAAGGCACAGTGAACAAGTGTTCTATGTACTTACAAGCAAATATCAGTCATAATAGAAGTAGACAGATCTACAAGAGCGTTTTGGCTTAGGAAATGTTTCTTGTCATTAGCATTTAAAAAAAGCTATGAGATTCAGGCCTATCAGCACCGATTCACAGCAAAGCCTGGCTTGCACAGGTTGTTATCTGTTCAGTACAGAGGTGCAGCTGGTTAGCAAATGGATTTGCAGATTTTTTTTTTTTTAGCAGGGATGAGTAAAAAGGCAAAGAATCAGGTACTTACAACCCATTCAGAATGTAACAATTTTGTTTGTGTTATAAACCAAACCTTCTGTTTTTTGCAAACTGCATTATTTTTAGAAACAGAACCAAGAAAAAACGGCTGATTTAAAAAAAAATCTTTATTCATATTCCAGTTTCCCTAAGGGCTCCAATATCCATGAAGTAATACCAGCAAAGGGAGCAATGAAGACTGCAGACTTCCATGATTCAGTTTACGATGCTGCTTTATTGTGTTAGCAGTCAAGTCAAAAGGCAATATCTAATATTTTTAATTTTTTATTTCTTCCTCTGTGTGTTCTCAGAAATGTGAAGGGGAAAATATATGACTGATTCCCTCATGCTATGGCTGAAGGTTAGGGTAATTTTTATTTCATGTGGAACTGGAATCATTCCTCATGGAGATAATAATCAGGGCTGATACCGAAAGTAGCTCAGTCGTACCTGAATTGGAGGGTACTGTTCTGCACAGCTATTTGCGAGGTGGTGGGGATGGGTTTCCTTTTTAAGGAAGGATGCTGTGCGCCAGCTAACGGGACTGATTATCAGGTATGTGAATGCTCTTCTTCCTCTATGGCAGACAAAAAGGCTCTAAAGTGAATGGAAGCGGTCCTCTGAGAAAGCTTGCCTGGCCAAGGTGGGGCTGGTGAAAGGGCTGCGTGGGTGTGGGTGCGTGTCCTCCTGCCAGCCCTGCGTGCAGAGGGAGTGACCAGTGCGTACTGCCCCAGCAAGGACCGTAGCTTCTGCTTGAGCTTCCACCCGAGCTTGAAAGGACTGTGGGATGATTGCTGGCCTGCCTCCGGCACTTGTTCGCTGAAAACCAGCTCCGTCGTGCATGAGCTTAAGGAAAATGGCTGTACTTGGACAAAATGCGTGGTTACAGCCAGCGTCTTTTCATCAGGGATCTTAACTTACGTTGCTGGACCTAGTTGGAAACAGGTTTCGGACAAAGCTTGTGCTTTACTTTTAACGGCATCGCTATTCACTGAAAGGAGGATGGGAATGGTAGCATACCTGAAAACAGGAGGGCTGGAACGGTCTTTCAGTCAATGCGCATGTGAGCTCTATCAGATACCTGCAGCTGGAACGTGACAGCTTGCCACACGGAGCCTGTCAGCAAAGGCGGCAACAAACCAACTGACCAAAAAAGAGAAATGACAACACACGAGCTCAAACATCCCAAACAGTAAGCACAAATGGGGCGAGCAAGTCACTGGGCCTCCTCAACGTGTTTTTATCAAGTCATCAAATTGCTCTAAATGTTAGAGCAGTGTTAAAAGTGTCTCTCCTATGTATGAACCAAACATTGACATTTTATGAACTCCAGTCTTGGATGGTTTCCAAACTAGAAACGTGTACGTTAAGGAGAACGTTGCCGAGTTCCCGCAAGCAGGGAACTGAAACTTAGAATGAAAGGAATAAATAGTAGTGAACAAGTATGAGTGAAAGGATTTGATTGAATATGTAAGGACTATACAAGTGTGGAAACTATGAGGTGAAATATACAGTAAATATTTATATTGCTCACTTGAAAAAGGGAAAGAAAAGATATTTATGGCTGGACAAGTGAGAACAGAAAGGAATCTTAGGTAAAGTGCCATGGAAAGTAGTGCAGCTAAATATTTAGGCTTTGATTTTGCACAGAGAGGTGCTAAAACTAGACAAATAAATGCATCAGGTGAATATAATTCAGAATGGAGTATGTTGTTGCAGTTCTGCTTTTTAGGATACTGCTGCCTTATTCAGTGTATTTTAGATGTGAATCCAGTGGCTCACTAAGTGTGAATCTCCTGGCAATGTTTTCAGGTAAGAGTGGAAACAAGAGAAGAATCTCTGCAAAAGGTTACTTATGGTGTCTACTAATCTTCTGTAAAATTAGCTCAAATTTGCCAAGTCAAAATGATTTTCTGCATTTCCTGGTCTAAATTCAGCTCACTGAATTTAATGGGCATTCTGTGGGTGTAACAGGGAGCAACATTTGGCTCAGGAGCTACAAAGAGAAACATCTCCACATGATTTTCTTACCTAGTATCTTACATTAAGCATCTTACTGTTGACTATAGTAGCAGGTCTCTACTATGCGTACTTTGCCATTGACTGGCGTAGCAAAGCATGTATGAAAAGATAAGAGACATTTATAAGCTATAGCATTGATAAGGTTCTCACGCTTGTTCATGGAAGATGAGCAAGATCCCCTGGCTCTTACATGTGTTCAGTAACAATACATGATCTGGTGGACAGAAGGAAGTGAGAGAATTCTGTGCAGATTTATTTGAGATCAGTATCCTATAATGTAACCATTGTTAATGCATAACCATATGGGAATCTCTTTGCTGTGAATTTAAAATTTACTTTGCTATTGGTTTAATGTAAATTTTCCAATAAAGTATTCATATCTCTATAGATTCTGTAAAGTATTAATTTAATGCTTGCCTTGACAAAGTTTATCTACTGATGGAGAGTACATTCCTTTACCCTGAAAAAGCCAAAGTAGGAAGCTAGGGATTTCCCAGACTGGCTGAAGTTCTCGTATCAAAAATGAGAGCGGCAAAGATACTGAACCAGCTCAACGGAGGTGTGAAGATGTAGTGCAGATGACCTGGACACAAATGTGAACTTCAAAGGTTTTCAGAATAGGTCCTTGTCCATAAATATAGCATGTCCTTTTCATTTGCCACCACCTTTTCCTTGGCCACCACCTATCTAAGCAAATGACAGTATTTAGCAGCCTGGGAGGCAGGCTGGACTTTGCGTACGGAAACCCAGGCTCACACACACACAGAGGGAACCTTGCTTCAGTAGCAACGTATTTATATCAATTCATCAAATTATGAAATGTAATTCTGTGCTAAAGTACAGTTTCAAGGGATGTAATAAGAAATGTCACCCACTCCAGGGCCAATTTATAGATCTAATAATATCTCTTTTTTATAGTAATGGAGATATATTTGATTGTGTATATAAATTTACAAATAGTATAACATTTCAATGAAAAATCAAGGATGACATCCTAGAAATCAGTGGGAAAATTCCCATTCACTACAGTGGGGTGGATTTTACCTAGTGAAACTGCCATTTAAGCCAAAATTATTATCTGTACTTAATGTGCCAAATTCAATGTCATTCTTTGTCTCTTTGTCTCACCGTAAGTTTGACCTTTTTCAGACTGTTGTGGAAAAACGTCTGAGGCACACTAGAAGGTAGTTTACTTGTAAGATCTTGCGTTAATCAAGAAGTTCACGCTTATAACATCTACTGCCTTAGTAAGAGACGTGCCCAAAAATCATTGCTAAGCTCAGAGCTTGAGAATTAACGAAACGTCACTTTGCTCACACTGTAAAAATGGTCGCACCCCAGGGAAATAGAGGGGCACAAAGCTGAAGACTCAGGGTGCATTTGCCAAGCACTGACCATGTCGGCAGTGTCCCGTGAAGCGTGGGCAGCAGCAGCGCCTGGCCCAGGCAGCGGTGTGTGGTTAGCCCTTGAGTCTGCCCGCTCTCGAAGGCTTCCTGGCAGGCACCGCTCTAGCAATGGCAAAATGAGGGAATGTCACCTGCAAGGGACAAATACGCTCAAGATACATTCATTGCTTCAACAGCTGCTACCTGCAAAGAAGAGACGCAGCTCTACTGCCGTAGAGTGAGGTGGATGCAGAAATAATGCAGGTAGAGGCAGCCCTCCCTGGGGAAGATAGAGGGCTGAATAGTTCACCCTGTCTCTGCCTCGTAGGACCTACTACCTCCGTCCCACTGCAGTCAAACTTAAGTTAGCCAGCCCAGTTCAAACCCAAATATTCTCCATATCCCAAGGTGTGCAAGGCTGCGTGTTAGCTAAAGAGCAGCCGTCCTAGCTGCTGAGATAGGTGCTGTTGTTACCATCGTGGGTAAAAGTTTGTTAAATTGCGATGTAATGAAGACGCATTGAGGAACATGATTTTGGTATTGGGCGTGAGGAAGTTTTGCATATTCCAAGCTGTTCTGTGTGTCAGTAATGACGTAAATTGGTTCCTTCTGACCTGCCTCACTTTTCCCACTTACGCATGTAATGGATGAGAAAACATTGTGGACCACGTTTGCAGCAGCATTGTAGCTGGTTATTCATGTTTGGAAAACAGGGGTCAGAACATCAGCTGTTGTAAAATGGCGTTGCGCCACTGTGATAAACTGAGTTATAGCAATTTACACCAGCTGAGGACTTGGACCTAGATTTTTAGGAACATTTGATTAAACAATAAACTCTGTTTTAGGCACTTCCACATTTTACCTGCAACGGTGACCTGTAACCTGATCTATTAGAAGGAGAAAAGTAAAATAAACCAACAAAAGCAGGAGACAATTAGTCTGATGATTGTCATGCAATTGGTTTCCAAAGCTGGACAAGTCAAGCCCATACATGTAAATAGGAATCCACTGATTTTTTTCATTTCAGAAGCAGATGAGCAGAACTTGATCTTGCTTGCACCAGCACTGCTGACATCTTTGATATGAGTAACAGCAGGATTGGGGCTTTACTCATCACAGAGCTAAATTCAGCCTTACAGCAAGTGGAAGAAGAGGTGAGAGTTGATAAGGATATACATCTAATAATCTCATTTTAGGTTTTACATTAATTCACTGTAGCTGCTCTTAAGTATGGTACTAAAAACTGGTAAACCAAATTCTTCCACTAACGGCTGATGGAGGGCACCTGCTTTTTCCTATATTATATAAAAAGCACAGAAAGAAAAATAAATAGCGAAACAAGAACAGCTATAAAAAGGTGAGCAATGAAAAATTACTATGTTCAGGGACAGAAAACAAATGCCAACCAGCTCATACCTTGTACAAGTAAAGAATGTTGTACATATTGTCAGTAAGCCAGCATATATAGCATATTATTCTTTTAAACTTTATGGGTCAAATTTGTAAAATCCTTCACAGCTGCTTTTTACTCAGAATATATTGTGACTTATCTAGAGTCATTCAGAGGTAGGATTTTCAGGATATGTCCAAATCTGAATAATTCCATTTCCATTCAGAGCTGAGATTCATATTCTTAACTCTTATCTGAGAGACACTAGTGGAGTTCGCAGCATTGGTACAATGGGAAAAGAGGCCAATTTTGAGCAATTAAAAACACTAAAACCATGACATGCAATTGCTTGATGATTACATTATAGTTATTTGCACTTGTAAAAATTGCAGGTACGATTAATGGAACATGCCTAGGACATCCCCAGAAATTAGATGTATCGCTGTGATTTGATAGAGTGCTTCAATGTCTGAAAATAAGAAGTAGGTAAGAGAATGGGCGAAGAGGAGAGGAAGAGAAGAGCTTGTTGGTGGCAAAGAGAATATGTGATTAAGCAGGCTAATGAATGTCTGGGGAGGGACGTGGTGTAGATGCCCTTAGTAGGTGTGATTTATAGGCGAAGATGTATCTTCTAGAAGCTCCCAGGAGAAAGGCTGATTCCTATCCCGGTAGCATGACTTGAAAAAAGAAGGGTTTCAGCCACTTGTTACCTTGCCTTCATTGGCATTTTATTCTACCTAACATTTTAGTCACACCAAAAAACCCCCTCACTGCAACCCCTGGATGCAGTCTTTCCGTTTCACCATTAGATCCCATCCCAGTAGCACCGAAGCAACATGGCAGTATTTAGAATACCTTTCTCTGTTACCGTAAGGTCTCACAATAATCACTTCTGGTCCATAACCAGCATCTAGAGATGTCCCCATAACTGAGTGGGGCTCCTATCTTAAAAGACGTTCCAGAAACGAAAAGCAGCCTTCACTGGATAATTGGCTCAGCCAGCCCTTTTGCTGGCTTCTTGCTCATCCCAATTCCTTTTGGCAGTTTGCTCACACGCAAACAATAGAACTCACTGTCCTGATGTGAGACAAAGGCTTCCCAAAGTAATGCACTTATTCAGGCATTTTCAGGAAATAACAACATCTGAATTAAACAACTCTGCTGGATTGCGAATGCAGGGAAGCACATATACATGTGTACAAATACACACTTTTAGAAATGCTCTTTTGGCAAATTAATAACCTAAAGACTCCCAAAACAAAATAATCGTGCAAGTAGTGATTCATATAAAAACCATTTCCTTCTGATTAAAGTGTCAATTCGGTGTAAACAGGGCAGAACAGGACTTTTAAAGAGAAGAAGGTGAACCCCTTACTCACAGTGCCGTGCTGCTCCTCAGCATGCAGTGACACAGGGGTTCATGCCGCTACTTTTTGGAGTAATTGCTCACGTTGTAAAACAGAGGCTTACAAGCTGGGGCTTTGTAATTTGGTTATGAAATTAACTGATTTGTGCACGTATTCCTGTAGATTCAACTATTTTATCAGTATGGAGCGCAAGGCATGAAGGCCATTCCTCTGCCACATCTGTCTAAAGTGTGTATGTAAGGCGAAAAAAATGAAGTAAAAAAAGAAATTTACGTACAAAAAAATTCTGAAAAAAAGGAAGGGAAACTGTCCTTGATGTTAGAGCTTGTCTTGCTTTATGCAGGAATTCTGTTGTTACTTTTGAAAATGTACAAGCAGTTCCAAAGCACATTGGCACGTGCATGAAACTGCAATACTCACTTGGCACTGCTTGTTCCCAATGCTGGCAGTGTGGCACATAGACCTCTTTAGCCTCTTCCTCTGTTGTTTTCTGCACAAGAGCCAGCCATTGTGGCTACTCATGAGGCAAGGCTGGCAGCTGAAGAACCCAGATGCCAAGCTCTGGATTGTATGTCTGTTCGGTTTGTGGCTGGTCTCTTCCCTGGCATCTGCCCTGGCATTGCAGCAGGCTGTGTAACCGTCTGTGGAGTTGGGTTCAGGATTAGTCTTCTGCTGGATAGCATGCTCTTCTGGTCACTGTTTGCCTTTCGAATTACCCTTGATTATGAGGAATGTGTTTCTCTCATGCACACTCCACCCAAGACGTATGTGCTTGTGTAGTGCTGTCTGATGGATGAAAAGGGGTGCTCTCCTTCGTCGGCACAGTACGTATTCTGCTTTACATCATAGTGCGGTTAATTTGAGCCACATAAACCCAACCATCTACTCTCAGCCAGGAGAATTTTCAAGTTGAATGTGATAACACACTTGTATGTCTTTTATGAGGATGAGCCCCCCAGGCCCCAGTGAAGGCCTGAAGACTGCCATCTCTGGTTTGTGTTTGCCCACATGCCCGCAAGATCCCGTTTGGGCTCTGGCTGATTTTTAATCCACTGTAAGCATCACAGCTGAGCAATATGAGGTAGTCATTTCTCCTTTGGTGTATTTAGTTTTGACATCCAGAAAATTTAGCAGGTGATTTAAGCAGGGAAACTTCTAGGACAATAGAAACCCTGCTAGCGTGCGCCTGAAGGGGTAAACTGTCTTTTCATGTAGTTTGTTAATATAAAGTTGTTATATCTGTTGACAATAATCCTCAATTTTTAATATTTATTCCCCTGCCTTTCTTCTCTTGGACTTAAAGAATACCAGCTGCCCAGAACCTATCTGCCTCTGGATCAAATTTCTTTGTCATTGCATCTGCCTGCTACTGGGGGGAGCGAGGGAAAGGTTTCCTATATTATCATCAGGCCCTTGCCATGCTAACGTGATACTCATCTGAAGCCTGATTTTCAAAGGGCATTTCTTTCCTCTGGAGTCCCTTCTACCTTACCTATGGATTAGTATATCTCCAGGTCCCTGCATGCACATAGAATTATCTATGGATTGGTTTAGCTCCAGGTGCCTGCATGCACATGTGCGTACGTTGAGAAAGACAGGAAAAGCTGGCTAAAAGACCTTGACGCGAAACCTGTTTTGAACCCTTCTAGATTTATGAAGTTGCGTTTATACATGTTGTGTCAGAATTTTTCTAAAAGAAAGTTTTCGTAGTGAGAAAATAGAGAAATGGCTTGTTTAACAGCCCATTTGCTGGTAAGCAAATCCGTAACAGGTACAAGAAGGATGTGCCTAATACAGGAGTTGTGGATGCTAGGCCAGTCTGAGGGTAATGGACAACATGAGGGCTCATGTACTTTTTGTAAATAGTATCTCGTACTGAGGCTTCTGGGAAGACAATATGGGGCTAGAGGAACCATTGGCTTGGCCTAGTGGGGCATTTCTTATCTTCTCATGCCACTGAACACCAGCATGGCTGTAACGGTAGCTAGGAATGGAGACAATACTGCACTGCCCAAGTTTCTTCTTTTCCCTCTGGTACTAGCTCATACTTCAAGTATCTCGTACCCCCTCATATTTCATACAGCTGGAAGTGCAGAAGGGATACAACACACTGCAGCTGTGTGACTGATGCCTTCAGCCGGTAGCATGTGCCCACCGCATCGTGAGAGGTTGTCACAACATCTATCAAAGCCTGCCACAAGCATCGTGTCAGCTACCCAGTCAGTTCCATCACATCCAGAGCTACTACATATTCAGTCCATCTCCAGTTTTTCCACTACAAGTTACTTCCAAACACATTTCTGTTTGGAGCTGGAACACCCTGAGAAAGGCCAGTGTCCATGTTATTCTTTCTGACCAGAGGCAAAGGAAAAGTGGCTTTTCGACAATTCATCAAATTCCGTTTGGACCAGAGAACTTTACTGTGGTATTGTGCCAGGATACAACGCCAGCTTTCAGTAAGATGTCAGAAGATAATTTAAACAGAAATTGCATACTCAGAATATGATTGAACAATGCCTTTCCCAATCTTTTAAGAATTAAGATCTTCTATAAACCTCAGAAATATAACAGCATGTCTCATGAGTCATTCCCAGTGAACAAGAACCCTATTAATTTATTTTCTTGTTAGTACAAATTTTAATATTATTAAAACCAGTTCTCTTTGTTTATAGAATACATTTTTGCTATCATGAGGAAATAGAAAAATTTCAGCCTCCCAAAATTATCAATTTGTTTTAATAAGCTTCATCACAAGAACCTGTTGGTAATTTCTAATGTGTAATTTGCTTTCAGTTGGAATATGAAGTAACTCATAAAATTTTGAAAAAAAAGTTAATTTTGTAGATCTAGTTTGGATTCTACTTCTATGTTTGACAACACTTACAAATTCTGGCAGCAGTATGCGCAGGTAAGTGAGTAGAAGCTTTTCCCACTTTGAAACTCACACTGCATAAACCCCTATAGATTAACGAGTCGTAAGTCTCTTGTGTAGCCTGGACTGCTAAGGTTTTTCATTCAAAGCTTCTAACCTAGTGATGGCCTTTAAATCTATTCTTAAGTTGTTTCATGTCTGTAGCCTGTGCAAATGACCGGAATTGGAGAACATACACGGTTATGCTGGCTGTGCTGGTCATGGGGAGCCAATATATCACGTTAAAGAAGGTTGTGAGCAGTTGGCTAGAAGTGCCCTCCTGCCCCACCCCCACAATAGGGTAATGCTGCAGCATGGTTTCAGGATGCTCTGTGAAGTGCTCTGCGCTGTGGTTGGGAACAGAATCAGGAGCTGACTTTCTTTTTACCCACAACATGCACTGCACTTATTTTAGCGCCCTTTCATAATCTGCTATAAGTCACCAGAGGTAGATGCTTATCACTTTTTACATCAATAAATCCCTTCTCAAAGACTGAAGAGATACATTAGTCATCAAGTCAGCATTTATTTTGAAAATACAACCTAGAGAACAAAATATGCAAACATTATCATTATTTGAAATTGTATTTGGTCAACAGATGTATGCTGGTGTTACATTTACCTGTTTTCTTTAATCACTTCATTTTATAAAATGCATAATTTTGGTGTCTGATCCCTGAAGGATTTAATCAATAATGGTTGGACTGTGTTGATAGTATGTAGTCAATTTTTTCGGTATAAACCCCTTTAAGAATAAGTTGGCAGAAAAAAATTATTTAAAACCTCATTAAAAGGAGCAGCTAAGGTTTGGCACAAACAAATCTCAGTGTGGGAATTAATTATTTTTCACCAAATTAAAAAATATCAGTTTGTTTGTTTTAAAATTATATCAGTGCAGAAAAAAAAAACCCATACCCCCTCCCCCAAAATATAGCTGATCTGCTGGTTTTGATGCTTTTTTTGTGCTTGTGGAACTCCTATACAGCTTCTATTTAGATGAAATTTGGCAAGTGATTAGACCATAATATGTCTAAATGCTTTGTGTATTTTGGAAAAAAAAAGAAAAAAAAAAGAGCTGACATAATAAAGCTCCAAAAGTTGCTGCTGTGTATGTACTGCAAGTGCTTTTCAAAGAAGTTTCATAAGATTTTTAATTAGGTGGCTAAGACTATACATGGTAGACTGAAACCATTTGGTCTGTGGGGTAAATAATGTGCATTTTAAAAACATTTATAAATCCATATTCCCCCACTTGACAGTGCTATTCCAGTCCACTGAGTAAATAATGCATATTTTTTAAAATTCATAAATACATATAATATGTAAAAAAGCTGCCTGGATACCGTATGTGTGGGACCTAGAAACTTGGATGATGCAGAAACAGACACAGTCCCCAAGGGTAATGATACATACTCTATAACCTCCCATGAAAGTTTTCTTTCAAAATAAAGAAAGCAAGGAAATTCTATAGACCAAATTACACTCAAGTAAGATTAAGGCTGTGAAGCAAACCTCCAGGACTCTGCAGAGTCAAAGTAAAGTTTGCCTTTGCCCTCAGAGCACGCTGCTGAGATTTTTTTTACTCCATTCCTTTGTTTTCCTTCTTGCTACCTTAAGAACGGCATGATTTATGAAAAGGCCAGCATTCATGTTTCATTTCTTGAGCCCTGTGAGTTTGAATACACATGGATTATTCAGATAGAAATGTTTTATATCTGTTCATTAGTTTTCCGGATTTGTTTTTTTTTTTTTTAAATTTATTTAAATGAATATAGGAGTAATCTCAAGCAGCCAGAAACCCTTGGCTTGAGGTAGGAAATTCAGAATCATGTGTCTCTAAGTAAGAAGTATAGATGAATAGGTCATGGCTTTCACTTTTGTAGTCCTTTATACAACAAAATGCTGAAGCACACACTTAACTTTAAGTGTGTGCTTATACTCACCCCTATTCAGCAAAAAACTTAAAGCACATCCTCCAACCTACTTTAACTAGAGCGTATGTTTATGTTTTTCTGACTAGTGCCTAAAGGTACACCCATAAAGGAGCCCTGACTGAATCTCTATCGGCAACATTAAACATTATTAAGGTATGTAGACCTGCTGGGGGTTGTGCTATGTGGTGGTCAACAGATCTGTTCCCTCCTTCTTTGTGCATGTATTCACAGGTATGCAATAAGGTGTGCCCACTGGGAGCAAATTCTGCCCAACCTGAATGGCAGCAGTTCACGTCATCCTGAATTTTATATGGTGCAGAGGAAAATGAGACCCCAAAGATAGATGGATAGCAAAATTGTCCATAAAATTATAGGGAGCGAATCTGAGAGGAAATGTTATGAATTTTAACCACTGGTTTTGGGTTTTTTTCTCTCTTCGATACAGAGATCACCTTCATGTGATCTGGTTCCTTAGTGAAATTATTCCTGTGTGTATCTTTACATTATTTTCTTAGCTTCTAACTACTATATTTCTGCACAGTTTTGTATCTGCTAGCCCCAGCATTTACAGCCTACGAAAACCTCATAAATCTACTTCATTTTTCTAATAAGACATGAAAGTCCTTAATTGGCCTTAATGAAATGCACTTAAAGGGCAATAAACGTGTTTAAGCCCCTCTTTCAGGGTGAGCTACAGTACTCTCACTCTGCTCTGTTTTAGCCTTTGTGGTAATTAATCACTTATTCATATGTGGCACATCAGTAACAAGATCAAGCAACTACTGCACAATTGCATGATAATAAGCTGCTCATATATGTGTCAAGATTTAGCAATCCTTTTTAAAGCCTAATTTAAACTCATTTTACAACTAAGCAGGCTGCTTCTCTGAAGTATTTCTACCCAGTATCTTTTTTACATATTTCTGCTGAAATGCCATCTTTTTATTTTGTTTATAGAGCTCCATTTGCCTTAAATCTACTCATGGCACCAGAGTGAATTACAGCAATGTAAGAGCTTTACCATTGTATTTTTGCAAAGGCTGTATCTTTGATCCAAGACCACAGTCACCCTGACACAGAAGGAAAGGCCACAGAATTAGCATCCATTAGGATAACTTTTAAAATAAGTAATGAATTACAGTGAGTTTCCAGGCTGCTGAGGCTCTGTCCCCTGTGAATCTCATGCTGCTTGCCTCCATCAGTGGGCAAGAGAACAATCTGGGTGAGGGGACCCAAAGTTGTTTCCTAGGAGTCAGGCCTTTAACTCCTGGCAATGAACCTGCTCCTAGAATCTGAACTCTGATTTCTGTTTGCTGTAATTTGCAGAATTTCCTTCTTCAGACACAGAGCAATGTATATATAAGAATCTGAGTTCAAGTAATGTTGACAAAAGCTGATGTCTCCTAATGATCCACTGGCCTGAGAAGAAAAACAGCAATGTCCAAAATGCCTGTGAGAAAGATACTCGCTTTTATCAGCCAGGTGTTGTACCCCATGGCGACATATTCGTAGTAAGTGACCTGAGCATTTACGTTTGGTTTTCAAATGAACAAAGGGTCAGGTTAGTGCTTACTACATACAAAAACCACCAGTGAAAAATGGGAAAAGTATGGGCGTGTTGTTCTCCATGGATTATCTCAGGTGCACCAGTTGTTAAAACTTTATTTTTAGTTTCAGTTTTGGAAGTCTGGAGCGTAATTTGTATGAACTTAGTTTGCAACAGCAGTCCATAAAGCCTGCAAAATCATATTCAGATTTCTAATGCTTATTTTATGTCTTGCAGGCATTCCCAGTTGTTCAAAAGTGTCTGTTGCTGTATTCGATCTACAAGAAGTGGTTTGTGTTTCTTATTATGAGTGCAGGCACTTGCAGAGACCAGTGCAGGGGCACTTTAAAACAATTTCTTATCCCCACAGTAACCTGGATATGGAAAAAAACTGTAGGTAGTCATCTGTGTGTGCGCCTGTGGGAATGTGTGTTGGCTGTGGTGAGATTGTCAGTAAATCTAGAGACATGCCCTATATTCTGGCAGCTCAAGATTGGCACCCATGTATATTTTCTATTTTGGACTCATTATTAGTGTAGGGAGGCAGGGGAAGGAAGAACACAAGCCCTTTTCCTAGTCATGCTCCCCATGCAAAGAAAATGGACCCATACCTTCTTCTGTATTTAGGAGCCTGTGGGAGATGCTCTGGTCAAGGAAACTGTTTCTAAAGGGGATGGTACCATACTTTGAGGAAGTCTGTCACAAGCCAGGTGGAACAGATCTTTCTGTTATAAAAGCAGCTTATGTTACATATTGCTGATCACTTAAAACTCAGAACGCAGTAGGTTTTCATCAGTCTCAAAATACCCTCATACCTAGAGTTAGGCAATTGGAAGAAACAGCCAGAGTGGAAGAATGGAACAATTAAAACCCCATTAAAGTTTAAACTCTTTTCAAAAGTGGAGGATAACTAGGGAAGGTTTAAACAGTTCTTCAATTTGTAGCTGCGAGCAGTTGGGACCAGCAGGAAAGAAGGCAGTCGGGAGACTTATTCCAACAGTCGCTCATTCTGCAGTAGTTGATATTGTCAGTACATTGCTAGCTCAGGCAGAGGAAGCTAAGCTATGAAGTAATACTGCAGAAATATAAGGATTCTGCAAGGCAATTAAAAATGTAATGGAAAAGCATTTGTTTAACAGAGAATATCAAAAAGAAGGTGGAAACAGTGAAGAGTTTTGGACTTGACTAAATCTGAAGACTTCATTTCAATTCTCAAGGCACTCAGTCTCTCTGATAAGAAACCAGATTGTGCCTGCAAACTGGGACAAGACACATTGAGGGATGTTATGGGAATTCCTAAAATTAACCCTTGACAAAGCTATTTAAACTTGTCAAGCACGGGAAGCCACCCAGTCCTAATAGATTACGAGAAGCTTATGGGAGCTGACTGGCACTGTGGGGTACTGGACACAGTGCAGAATGTAAAATGCTACCTCAGAAAGCAATGGGGATTGGGACAGGGAGGAGAAAGCTGCTAGAAAGATCCCCGGTACCCACATTAAGGAATAATTCTCAGCAATAGATGTGGGGTTTTTTTAAACAATCAGGAAGACAATTCCTAAGGTGTTTCAGAAATATGTTTTAAAAAGAATACTGGAATGTCATTTAGAGATTGGAAAAATCTCAGAGGATGACTAGAGCATTTTACACCGGGGTCATGCCCTGGCTCCAGTATGCCTTGGAAGCCAAAAGTGTAAATGGGTTAAAAAAGGGATTGTGCTACCGAACAGTCAGCAGTTGCAACCTCTGGTTCAAGAAGCCCTTAAACCAGCTTGTGAGGGAAGCCAGCAAGGTATAGCAGGGAATCAGTCAGTTCATGCCATCTCTCATCCTCTTTCTTTTAACATCCAGTGCTAGTCAGTGCTGGAGACTGGATATTGGGAAAGATGGACCTCTGATCTGACCTTGTATAAATGGCCTTATACCAAACTGAGAAAGCTGTAAAAGTTCTTTCTATGCCAAAAATGTAGTGCAAGTTAAAAGGGAAAAAAAAAAAAAAAGATACTGGTGGCACAGGGAAAATTGGCACTAATTTCTTTATTTTGGCTGGAAAAAATCCCTGTATTTGTCCTCCACTGTTACTCTTATTCTTACTACTTCTGTGGGATATTCTACTAGGGAGAGAATGGTTACTGCGTATCAAATCTATACACTTCAAACACAGTTCATAAATGCCTGGTGCTGGATATAGGATAGTTGACAGGAATTTACACTGCTCAAGCTTTGAAATAAGGTTGTCGATGCATCACTACTGATCCCATTATCCAGCAGATAGATTGGTGGAAAACCACAACTAAAATACTAGAGTCCCAATTTATGAAGGCTGTAGTCAATCTCATCTCTATTTAGCAATCTTAGATTACAGAGCAACACTAATGAATCAAGCATGGGTTATCAACTGCTACCATTTTGTTCAGCTGAAAACTGAAAACCGGGATACCTACATTGTTAGAAAGTAACGTCAGAATCCCGAAGGACTTGCAGAAATAAAAAGGGACAGATAAAGCAAAATAGGATTACTTGGAACTTGGGAATTTCCACCATGTCATGAAAATGATGCTATGTGTAGCTACAACACAAGAAAAGAGGCAGAACTAGCAGTGGTGTCACAAAAAGAAGCCTCAGGGTTGCAGATCTTACATGCTTTTTTAGTTTTTCATCCCTGAGGAATATATAATAGGGATGAATTGATAGCTAATGGGCTTAGTGCTGTCTGTCAGCAATGCTGCTGATACATTTACCTTCACATTACCTACAGGTCTGCAGAACAGCATAGGGCCACTGGTGCAATCTGGTGCATCTTTTCTTAGATTCTTACATCCTTAAAGAATTGACTTTAGAAACGTCAAGTTCTGCATTATATTGATTATTCATTGTTGCTCTTGTCACATCTAGTAGGGAAATGAAGATCTGTATTTTTTCAGAGATTTGATACAGATGAAATAGTTGATAGATGCTCATGTTATATGCTACCTAACCAGGACTCAGGTGCGGAGCAAACGGTGCAAGAAAGACAAGGAGCCTGGTCCTCTCTGTGGCTGCCTAAAGAGTAGGCAACATGTGCCAGGTGAGTGGGCTGTACATTTGTGTTTCTGAGTGAGCACCTTGCTCATTTTTGGTAATGTGAGCAAGTGCACAAACTCATGCCATTAGAAAGCTGGCACGATACGGTTGTACATGAATGCAGACCAAAAACCTTGCACTGTTCACCAGATAGTGAACTGAAATGAATGGAGGGAAAAGATCTGTGTAGAAAAATGGGCTTTGGGCTGGATTCCTGTGAATGAGGAGGAGATTTCTGCTCAGGATCAGAAGCAGAATTTTCAGTGGAGTGGCTGATGCTCTACTCTTTAAAGCAATGCAGAAGTCTAAGTTAAGTTACTTTCTGAAGATCCACCATCTCTTTAGACTGGCTTGGTAAGGCTGCTGTTACTTATTTGTTAGCCTGATCCTCAATCTATCCATCTGTTCCCTAGCACAGTGCTCTCCATCAAGGGGAAAAATGCTGCTGCTTCTCTAGGTGCAAAGTAAGGGGAGGGGAAAAGATGATGTGGTGGGGCGGTCTGCTGGAAATGAGAAAATGAGAGGGTGTCTTGAGAGACTCTATGGTGAATATTTACTTTCTGGTGTTTAGCGTAAAGGTGATACCATATAGGTCAGTCTCCTGGCTCTGATTACAGCCAGGAGTGGAAGCATAATGAAGGAAAGTAGAGGAAACTTGGTCTCAAGTTTAGGGACTTTTTGAGAAGAAGATTGCATCTCCATGAAGGACTTTTCTTCAATTAATTTTCCAGTTGTTTTTTTGAACCATGTAATGTTTTCCTCATTACATTCTACAGTGTAATTAAGCACGGGAAAGTATGTCCCCTTTTCTGTTTTACAGCCTCTGCTTGATAGAGTCATTCAATGTCTTCTAGTTCAGATGGTATGAAACATAGTGAATGACCTTCCCCTATTCACTTTTCCTACACTGCTCATGATTGTGTATTGCTCTTCCTCTCAGTCATTTCTTTTTCCAAGCTGAAAACTCCTACTCTATCTAATTGCTCCTCATACGGCACTCACTCCACACCTCTGATTGGCTTTGTCACCATCCACAATGCCTTTTCTGAATCTATTGTAACCTTTTCGAGGTGGCTGATTAAAATATTCAATACATGCAGTATTCAAAATTATAGGGGAACCAGGCAGCGGCAGAATAATGTTCCCATTTTCTTCTCTATTTCTTTCCTAATAGTTTCTAATATTTTACTGGGCTTTTTGAGTGTTGCTGAATGTTGAACAGACATTTTGAAAGTATTATTCAAAATGGCTCCAAGAAATCTTTCCCAGTATTAATCTAGTGAACTATGCTTCTGTCTGCATAGTTAAGATATTTTCTTCTGCTTGTTCATGACTTTGTGTGGATCAGTGCTTAATTTCACTGCTACTGTGCTGTACAGTCCCTCAGTATTGTAAGATTCTTCTGTAACTCTTCAGTCAGTTTTAGTTCTGAGGATCCTGAAAAACTTTGTGTCATCAGCAAACTTTCCCAGGCTCACCAATCACTTCCCGTTCCACGTTATTTATAATATGTCAAAGCACACAGGTCTGTGCACGGCTCCCTGTGGAGCTTGTAACCTTCCTCTAACAGGAAAACTCCACTTTATTTTAACTCTTTGTTTCCTGTCTTTTAACCAATTATTAAGTCATCAAAAGACTTTAAGACTTATTCTCCATTGATTTAATGTCTTTAAAAGCTTTTGGTGAAGGATCTTGCCAAACCTTATTCTTTCAATCAAAAAATACTTTCTCAGCTGGATCACTCTCACTATTGTTAACACTTTCACAACGTTTTAATGGATTTGTGAGGTGTGATTTCCCTCTGCAGAAGCTATCCCAATATATCATGTTTATTTACACCTCTACTGCCCATGTTCCTTATTATTGATTGTACCAGTTTTGACCCTAATGATATCAGACTTACGAAGCTGTAGTTATCTGAATCTTCCCATGGGAAACTTTTCAAAAATCCATCAGAGTTGTCATTTTTCATTGCCTGATATGAGGAATGAGTTACCTATAATTTCAGAAACTTCCTTTAGAACTGTGACTTTATGAAACTTGACAGAGTTTATCCTATTTTCTATTTTCCTCAATTTCTTATGTTTGAAGTATATAGATACATATTTTTTTAGCTCCCAAACTTCTCTTATACTTTATACTTAAGCCAAACCAGCTTTCTTGTATTTTAAAAGTCTTTTTTGATAGGTCATTCATGTATTTTCTAGAGTTAGTGCCATAAGACCTGAAATATTTTGCCATTTTAGCAGCTCCTTTTACTTTTTTTTTTTTTTCCCCCAGTGTAATCTTTATCTTTATTTGCATCCTATGTTGCAACTGGAAAGAACCCACGGTCTATTATTTTCTAAAGTCTCATGATCTGTAAACAAGTCTCATGATTGTGCAGAGAGTTTCATTACAAGGTTCTAGCTAATGGAATAATGACATTGCTCTGTCTGTGTATCAGTAGCATCCTAATGACCTATGAGCTTGCTGCCAGTTTCAAACAAATTTGATAGGAGGGTAGATCTGAAATATTATTGCATTTCTGAAGTTTCATGGAAATTGTCTGGGTACCAGAGAGGGACCTCAGCTGAATGACTGCACTGAGCTGAACGTCAAAAAAGGTAAAACTCAGGCATTATTCTGTTTGTCAGTAGATGGATACGTAGTCAGAACTAGAGCAAGTGCTGTCTCTTGCCTGATAGAAAATGTCCCAGGGGACATAAGGGAATCTAAGATTCTGGTGCTGGGAGAAGTTTTTAGAAAAGGAAGACACAGACGCGTATAAATCCTGGTTTCATTAGTTCTTCAGCTTGTGAAGTCAATTTTTTAAAGGTTTGAGCCGACAGTGTGATTAAGATGTGGGTCTAAATTATGGCTCTCTCCAAGCATATTCTTGAAAGAGGCAAGAGCAAAAGTCCACTTGCTGTGACTCCCTACACTGCTTCATCGGGTGAGGCAGCTAGTTCTTCACCCCCTGCAGTAAAACAGCCTTAGAAACCTAGTCCAAAGGTATCCAGTCTTTTGAACTCTGCACTGCTGCACCCTGAGGGGGTGCATGAAAAACAGCAGCTGCCTCTGTGGTCATCTCTGTATACCCCCACAGTTTGCTTGTCCAGTCTCTGGCCGCTTCCAGCTCATGGGTGCTGAGACAGGCAAGGAAGACTTGAGCTGAGCCTGACAGCAAAATACTGCAGTGTGGAGGGGGATTAGACTCCCATGCAGCAGACAAGTATATGCTGGGAGGGACCCCTTTGTTTCGGGGTGCCCCCATGCAGCAGCGAGGGTGCTCAGACAGTATTGACAGTCAGTATCGAGCAGGCGAGCTCGTCTAGCTCGAATGTCTGCTCTGAACTGTAGTTCTTCTCCTCACTCACTTACATGCTGCTTAATCCCATGCAGGATCACCCTGCTAATTTGGAATAATTAAAAAAAAAAAAATCAACAGAACCAAACAACTTGATAATATGTGCTAAGGAGAGCTGGCACGATTTGCTTGTCTGTAGCACTTAAAAATGAAAGGCTCCATCAGCAGGCTTCCTCAGTGCCATTCAAGGTGATGTAAACATGTACCGAAAATCTGAATAAAGTCATATTTCTAACAGTGCAGGCAAAAATTCTGACCTAGTTTAATCAGTCACTGTGCTTTTCTGGTTGTTCTGATTTGTTGTTCATTTACGTTGGGCAGCTGGACAATAGGATTTTGCATGGGCCACAAACAATGAAATAAAACAGCAAGATGTACTGTATTTTACTGAAACATAATATAAAGGGCAGCAGGGGACTAGTCAAAGCCCAATATTCTGAGACTGTAATTTTTTATCACTAGTTTATTTCCTAAACCAAAATGTTTTTGAGTATAAATATTGGATGAAAGCAAAGCTGCACCGCGTTCGCTGTCATGGAGGCAAGACCTAAGCCTACTTTTTATTAGAATTAAATTAATATGGCATAAGTAGTTTTATAGTTTTAACATTTTATTATTATTTATGTTCTAACTGCTCTGCATAAATAGAACAGTTCCTTGCTTCTTTTTGTTTTTACTACTAATAAAAAGTAATAGGCATAATAATTCAGGGACTGTTTGCATTTCCAGGCACTTTTGTTCTGTCATGTTTACCTACTTGAGGAGACATACCGAAACCCAAACCGCAAGAAGCTTTAACACAAAATATAGCAGCAGCCACTTTTCAACCAAACTATGTATTTGGGAGCAGGAGGAGCCTAAAACAAATACTAACAATTAGGATTATTGATGAAAGGACTTTCCAATAAAAAGAAGATTGAGAAAGTAGATGTGTGCGGAAATCTACAAGGATTGCTTTTCAGTTTTATTCAGTGCATTACAGTAACTACATTACAGGTATATTAACAGACATATTTCCCTAATTATCAATTGATTTCCCAGGCTACTCAAAACTGTGCAGAAAAAGAATCCTACTCATGATGGACAGGAAGGTAATTTTTAGCAGTGACAATTTGTTGCACTTCATTCAATAATAAAAGGAGTTTTTAAGAAGTATGCCATCAGTCCCAGAGCCAAGAAGCTAAGAATCTCAAACAAACATCAGAAAACCCATGAAGACAGATTGTGCTTCCAGGGTCTCTAATCACAAAGGTACAAGAGTAGATTTCCTCTGCTAACGTGTCAGAGGAGGTGGTGTAGGAGCAGCACTTGTACGTTTTAAGGTATATTTAGGAGTACAGCCTGGAATATATAGCAGGAAATAAGTGACTTTCTGAAACTCATAGAAGTTTTTCCTTGGACTTCCCTGGAGCCAGGGATGCACCCAGTATGCATGGTACTGCTGATAGGTTTATGTAAAGCAGCCTACATGTAACCTCTTTCTAGTTAACCCTTAAAGGTTAGGCAATGTGGCCTTTTCACAAACACCGACTTTAGAGACACTAGCCTTCCTAGGCTCTTCCTGTTGCCAGTGCCTTCTTTGAACACTTCAGAGCCCTACAAGGTCTAAAACTCCCTGCCCTGACTCAGTCTCTAAAGTATTCCTCTCCTCATTGACTCTTTGGGGAAATTAAACAGATTGAGCTTCCTTAGCTAAAGACAGCTTTTTTCAAAACCTCTCAAAACATTTCACCAGTGACTTTCCACTTATCCATAACACGGTACCACTTCAGAATTTTTTCATACTGTGTCCTCAAACACAAATCATCTTGCATTTGTGGGACCCTAATATCTCTTGCCAAGTAAATTACATGAATTGCGTTAGCAGAGTATACGATGTCACTATTTATATGTACCACCTTCAGATTTTCCTCTGTTCCTGCAAAGGGCATGGTCCTCCTTTCATACTCGTGTGGTTTATGGGTCACAAACAGGAGGGAGTGAAGTGTGGGTTTAGTGATTATTAGGCATATTGAGTACAATGGGTTACATCTTCATCACTGCCAGTTCTGGTCCCCTTCATTCTACTAATACCACAAAAGGCAACTGAATCATGTCTAGTGACTTCAAAGTGCTTTGCATAAAGTTTATAGGGGCATATAGTTTATATAGGTTTGTATAGCTTATTAGCAAACCTAAGGATCAAATTCAGCTATTGACTAAACAAGCACAAGGTCCTTGACTTTGACTTCTCACATGGGATGAGTCTGAAGCTGTCGGAGACTGCTTCTGTTTTCACTTACATTAGTATAGCGAACACCACCACAGAAGCCAGTAGAATTGTGTCGTGGTTTAACCCCAGCCAGCAACTAAGCACCACGCTGCCGCTCACTCACTTCCCCCATCCAGTGGGATGGGGGAGGAAATCGGGAAAAAAAGTAAAACTCCTGGGTTGAGATAAGAACGGTTTAATAGAACAGAAAAGAAGAAACTATAATGACAATGATAACACTAATAAAATGACAACAGCAGTAGTAAAAGGATTGGAATGTACAAATGATGCGCAGGGCAATTGCTCACCACCCGCCGACCGACACCCCGCCAGTCCCCGAGCGGCGATTCCCTGCCCCCACTTCCCAGTTCCTATACTAGATGGGACGTCCCATGGTGTGGAATACACCGTTGGCCAGTTTGGGTCAGGTGCCTTGGTTGTGTCCTGTGCCAACTTCTTGTGCCCTGGCTGGGCATGAGAAGCTGAAAAATCCTTGACTATAGTCTAAACACTACTGAGCAACAACTGAAAACATCAGTGTTATCAACATTCTTCGCATGCTGAACTCAAAACATAGCACTGTACCAGCTACTAGGAAGACAGTTAGCTCTATCCCAGCTGAAACCAGGACAAATTGTTACACAGGCATATATTTACTAAAAGTTAGAAGAAAATTAGGCCCTAAGTCTCCTTTGCCTGAGTCATGTTTTAGTCATTGATCATTTTATCCTCAATTTGGGATAAGCCTCAATGAAATTTTGCACAGCCCTATCGTGTTTGCAGTCTAAAAAGAGGTTAAGGAAATAGCCACACTGGGAGGAGTGACAATATGCAAATGCCTTTGCAAAGCACATTCATCCTCAGCAGAGTTGTAACATGTCCCATGGTTCTCATTAAGGGTTCTTTGCTAAATCTTTTTGTTTTTCCTGTCTTACTGGCAAATGTTTACTATTCCCAGATACTTGCTGTATTTAGCATCAAACTGTAGCTGGAATCACAGACAGCTGCTGAAAATGTTGGTGAGCAAGGAAAAAGCTGCAAACCAACAAAAGCTGAAGGTGGGAGCCAGGCAGGAATTCTCACACCCAGCATGGTCAAAGACCAGGGAATGGGTTATGCTTTCCTCCGCAGCACTGCTCTCTCACACTTTGCACGGTCCCCGTCTAAAAAAATGAAATATTCTCTGCAATTCTCCAAAACTGATCATAACTTAAACAGGCATCCTCCCACAGCATTTGGAAAATGAGTGCTGCTATTATTACTTATATACACTGACATAGAAAGTCCCTGTCATTCCCAAAGCATCCCAACCACAGAGTGTCTGAAGTGTTACTGCTCGGTTCACCGTGGCTGCTGGGGCCGCTCAAAGCAAAATGTCTGCTTCTTTAGGACAAGCAGGTGTCTCGCAGAATCCAGATGTCCTGCAACACAGAGCAAGGCCTCAAAACCCATCTCTCTCCCCTGTACCACCATGCCTGAGATGATAGTGTTTCATTTTCTCAGTAGAGGAAAATCCTGTGGCACCTCGGAAACTGCGATGTGAAATGCTGACTTCTGATACCGACTGCTGCCAATTTGCTTGTTTAATCCTCAGTTTTTGTGAATTGGTCAATGAAGAGTCAAACTCTAGCACAGAAGCCCTGGTATGATTTTTTAAGTGTAATCCAAGAGCAGAGTATGTGTGCCTGGGAAGTTTGGACTATGCCATAGCAAGTCTGCATGTGAAAGAAAAAAAGTAGTGAGGGGAGCCCTGTGTTTAAACTTTGTATTGGAGATTCGAAACAGCTTTCAGCAAGATCTAAAAAGTGGGAATGACTGCTGCCAACCTCTGAGGGAGTCTTTAAATTGACTTCAATAGATCCTGGATCAGGAGATACATACCAGTTCGAAAATGCAAATGCTGGGCTGGTATATCCTATTAAAATACGCTGGCTCAATTACTCATCTCTCTGTTATAAATTAATTGACTTTGCCTTATCCTGTTCCCAAAAGGGAGAGTTTCCTTCTGTTTGTACTGTAAAGTTATTGATCTGCATGGTGGCTGTGTCAGAGTCCTTGGAGACATTTTGAAGAAGGCAGGGGAATCAAGCGCTGCAGCGTGAGTTATTGCAAATTCACATTGGGTCAAATTTTGCTCACAGTCTGTTAAGGCCTGAGCAGTCTGCAGAGCTCAGAGATACAGCAACATTTGGATGGCAAATAAGAAAGATTTCGCTATGAGGGTGGGGTTTTGCAAGTGCAGCAGATCTAATTTTAAGGTCAGAACCCCCAGGTGTCCTTCCTCCTTGCAACGGACACGTATGCGGTTCAGAGAGAAAACATGTTGGCTGGCTCACTGTGAAATAAACTGCCACACACTGATGTGGGTTTCCTTTATGTGAAGTCTGTGGAACCAGTTACAGCTCAGACCAAATACAGCCACTTCTCAGTAAATTGTTTATGCTCCATTTCTAGTGGTTCTCCTGCTAGTAGAGATTGTTCGGCAACCAAATAGCAGGCTTAATCCATCCGGTCCGGAGGAGCAGAGTTACGCTGAGGACAAATTTGGCCCCATGTGTCCATGTTGGAGCTGTTGGCTCTTTTGCATGTTTTATTTCTCAGTTTTTCTGTTGGCTTTTGTCTCTTTCATTTGATAAACCTCTCTTCTTCCATCTGGAATTCCACCTCCTGTGTCCAAATCTCATCTGTCTAACTTTTCTAAACTTTAGGAAATAAAGATGAAATGTATATAAGCCAGAAATGAAATGCTGGCCCCACTGATGGAGGTAGAAAAACTGAGACTGATTTTGAATGGATTCAGTCTTTTACTTTCAGTGTTTCAGGTTGAGCACTTGGGGACTCTGGCATCCAGGAAATGCTGCTAACATTGAAAAAATTTTGCTTTTTTGACTATCTGATTTTCTTCCTGGTCCATGCCTACTTGCAGAAGAATATGGAAGAGTCTTTTTCCCCAGTGCCATGATCTTTTCCCCTGCAAAACATGATAAGCAATATTCAGTAACATTATTATATAACTCTCACAGGATATTTTTGTCTAAAAATCTCAAATTATGGGGCACAGGTAACTGAACAGTATCATTCCTATTCTAGGGAAGACAGAGACTCGGTGCTGTACGTTTCTTGCTCCACACCACGTGCATTGAACTATGGTGGAAAAGCAAATTGCGAGTCCACTGTTCCAAATAAAATTGCCTGCATACACATAACTGTAGATGAGAAGGACATAAGCAGGTACTTGCCTGGTTTATTTAAATGCCTCTCTGCCAGGCACTGGCAAAAGCACTCTATTTCCCATCTTATGTCTTGCATACTCACTCATTTTAAAATTTACTATATGCAAGTACTCAAGCATGTAAGCTTAAAATTCTCTTTCTGGGAGCGTTCATGTGAATGAGGCAAGTATCTGAATGTTTGCGGAAAATGAAGGCAAAACAGGCATAAGCGAATATTTATGGAAATTGATTGTGATATGCACCCCATTCTGTTGGACTAATCAGCACAAGATTGACTTTGTTCATGTAAGGCAGCTTGTCCCCATCCCTGTGTGGAGGCATTAACAGTGGGTTGTGGAGAGGCCACTTGCCTTCCAGCTCCAGGGCCAGGACCAGGAACAATCGCTCCGAGGAGAGCAATTGCCGCCCTTTGTGCATTCCTGTGACTACCCAGGTCTAGGTGAGAGCCCGAGGGATGGGATAGGCTCATACCCTCTGTTTAATACAATAGCTTCTTTTGAAAACAAGATCATATATTTATTTCCTCATCATATGACTGGGGAACAAAAAAAAAAAAAAAAAAAAAAAGATAAAGCAGACAAGAATACTCTCATTTATTAGGCTTAGGGAGCTCTGATGTTCAAGCTTGGTTCTTGTGGGAACTGAAGATAAGAGAAAAAGCTCCCCACTGCCAGATATAACCTCTGCAGCAGGATCTTTAGAAAAAAAAAGAAGTACATCTGAAAATGTTTTCCTTTGTACTGTTGGGTTTTTTATGTTCCTAGGGACCAGCTACATGGATCTGGGAATTATATGATAAACTTTGGATTTATGCCGTCAGTTCCTATGCCTCTTATTTTTATACTTGCTTAGATTCTGATCTCAGTGCATTGCTACTTTTCACAGTACATTTAAAAAATCAACTTACACACACACGGGTTTGATATATATGTCATACCCTAAGGACCACAATCTGGCCAAGAGATTAAATTTTAACAATTAAAAGGAAGGAAGAAAGGAATAAAATTATTACCACATTTTAATTTTTCTCTTGGTGAACTTTATATATTGGCTAAATAGTGCTCTTCCAAAGTATGACAGGTATCTATTCATGCCAAAACAGTCTTGAAAATGTGTGGTCTGATGTTCCCCAGATTGCACATCAAAATGTGAGCTAAAACAAAGAGAATGGTGGAATTGGTTCGACATCCACTGAAGATCTTTGAAGCAGGGAGAGAGCAGACCTATTGCTGTCCAGAAGAAGGGGAAAACACCACTGAAAGAATGAAAAAGGATTTGGAAAAGTGTTTTCTAAATATAATTTGATTCTTAAAGATTCTTAAGGAATCAGGAGAGATCTCTCCTGATTCTCTAAGAAACGGGTGTGTTGCAGTCAAGCCAGGCACAGAAACCAAAGACAAACTGCTATCACTTTCGCTATGTTAACAGACTATGTACAATAGTATTTAAGACAAACATTTTATAAATGCATCACTACCACAGTACATTGTGCTCATGAATTTACAGTTCATTATATAAAAAAAAAATAATTATAATTTATATTAGATTATGCACAACCTCTTGGAAGGCATCTGTTACCTAAGTACTAGGAAAGATTGCTGTAGGATACGCTATCGTGTTCTAGCTCCTGGTTCTGGGCATTATTCTAACAGATACATCTCTATGCTACAGTGAGTAAGCATTAAGAACTGGCTCTTGAATCAAAAAGAGCAAGTTTGGGTCCTGCAAAAGGTTAGCAGAATGTAGCCAAAAGTATGTACAAATGTTAACCAGCAAAACAAGGTGTCTTAAGAAAGGTGAATTCCCTGTAGTCTCCTGGCAAGCCTGGGTGGGAGGCCTGGTTTGTACTTTTCTCTGGTGGTCTGTGTTTTTAAACATATGTAAAGCAATCATCTTCTCCAAGTATTTTGAGGTGTACCTTTTGGTTAACGAAATATATGCTAAATACAGATATCTTCTTGTTCAGAGTTAGCCAAATATATGTACCAGGAACTGATTTTTTTCGGCTGCCTAATGCCACGTTGTAAAAGATTTCAGCTAAATACAAGAAAATTCTCTCATAATTAATTCTGAAATATTTTGGACATACATATAATTTGGGGAAACGAATTTTTTACTACAGCTCCTATCATAAACGAACAATGATGCTCACACTGCTGCCCCAGGAAAAATATATTTCACTCTCATGGGCTTTCATTGAATAAAGAGATTTTGAACTGAGCTCCTTAAAATATCAATGCTCTATATTACTCCCCAGGTACAGATATAAATCTTTATAATAGTGCACTTTACAAGCAGCACTCCTGAGTCTTTTTTGATTGGTAATCACAGTGTTTCCTTATTAATACAGTAAAAAATGTAAAAGACATAAACATTTTGCAATCTATCTGTTCTTTCTGTATGGATATACATCAGCTTCTGCTTTAAGCAGTCCTAATGTTTCACCCATCATATTTTTTATGGGTTTATATGGGAAGGAAATTGTACCAGAAAACTGAATTCAATGACAGTCATTCTGTGAGTAAATCCAGTTATCTTTGGTATTCTGGATATAATAAAAATGTACAAAAGTTAAAATTCTGCATCATCACAGAGTTATGTTGACTGTTTTTAATGTCAGTAAGGAAACAGAGTTCCAACCAACAGCTTTTTTTCCCCAAATACTGCCTGATTTCAGGTTTTGTTTTCATTAAAACAGCTTGTTTAAAACTCTGACGCTGTGTTCCTGCTAATCCTGACACTAAAATATCTGATCAAAATGTAGAAATATGCAGGAGTGAAAACTAATCTACAGTTTGGATAAAACATAGAAGTCCGGATACTCCTAATATTTCTAAGCCTCATAATTCTCCCATACCCTTGTGCTATGGCTTTGCTGAAACCTATGAAGACCGAACTGTTTACCCCCCAGGTATAGAGGCAATATGTCTTCCCCTCGCCTTGATTAATGTCATGTTCATGTTTGGTGGGGAGCTATGAATATGTAGGCTCCCATAACTTGGCATGAATTCTGGTAAGCCCATGTCCTTCCCACTAGCAACTTGTATTTCTGTAAGAATTCAGCCACATTTGGCAGACCCTCATGCCATACCTTCTTTTTGCATGTCTGGACAACATTTTTAGGAAATTGTCTCTTTCTTTTGGGAAGGCAGAGCGATGGGGTTTTTTTTGTGGAAGGTGCAGAGGGATTAAGATGTCTCTCTTACACCCTCTCTTGCATGCTGAGGTAAATGTTTTGAAACTCCGAGAATTGGGTGTCTTTAGAGTAAAGCACAATTTTGGCAGTGTTGCGTGATGATACGATTCCCATTTCAGAACATTATTTTGGCTTTATAGCTATTTGCCATTTGCCAGCTGTCATTACCTGTTAGAGTCACCTACAATGAAGACAAATGGAAAGTGAGTCTGTTTCTTAGACTCTAGGCAAAGTTAAAGCACAACCTGAATTCACCATTGCTATCTGTTACTGTCAGTAAGACCCTTCCCTAATGCTGAGGGAACCTGAGCATGTCTGGAACAGGTCAGACACTAGTCTACAAGTACCATGCAGAAGCTAAACCCACCATATTCCAGAAAGTATTTGTGAAGTAGGGTATGCTAACCCTCTGCAACATAAGTAGCAAATACAATACAGACTTCTCAAACTGCACTATATGGCTTTAGGAGCATCTTCTCTGGATTTTCATAGAATAACCCCTAGTTAGCCCAGCAAGATTCTTTTGAGGCCGTTACCTGAATCTGTATTAAATCTTTGCGGGGATGAATGGCCAAGTCAATAGCAAAGATGAATTCTGTAGTCCTGTATTTTTAGACCTCCATGAAATTGTAGATACTCTACAAAGACTGTGTTTATAGCTCAGATGTGTAATTTCTAGGGTAACCCGGGGAGCTTACTTGCTACTTAGTCTTAGGGATAATGATAAATAGTTAATCAGGATTTTGATCCCATCTCATAGGCCATTTCATAAGAATGCCATGGAAACATGGTTTGGTGGAAGAATCTATACAGCAATAGAAAAGCTGGCTGGGTGACCACATGCAGGTCATTGAGAGAAGGATTTCCTGTCAAAATGCAAAGTTATGTTGATTAAGATTTTGCAGGGAACTTGCTACCTTTTTGGTCTAGTTCAGTGTGATATGTTAGGAACCTTATGGGAAATGTATGCTTGTAATATTTTCAGGGGATATGAAGCTGGAGGGACTGCAAGGATGCTGAAAGACAGGATTAGTATTCAAAATTATTTTGACAAATTGGAGATATGGCCTGAAAAAAATGGATGAAAAATCAAATGCTACAAGAAAGCAGATATATCAGGTGACCAAATACAGACCAGGAAAGTTGGTGAGGATCAGTTTTTCAGGATTAGTTTTGGGGTTAGTGTGGATTACAAACTGAACATAAATCATGTTGTGGGAGAGACAAGCTTCATGATGGGATTTATAAAGAGGAAGGCAGTCTGTCATGCACAAGTAATCCTTGTACTCTGGTCAGGAGTGGTAAAACCTAGATGAATTGCTAGGTCCATTTTTTTAGACTTCCAGATAAGAGCTGGATCACTCAGAAACAATTCAGAGAAGGGACGTGAAAATGATGAATGTTCTGGAAACTCCCTTCCATGAAGTACTAAAATATCATTTGTAGAGTTTGGTGACGATACATATCTGGAGAGAAAGCTAAGGCACTGAGGTGTAGCACTTTCTGGCTCTGTGTAGGAAATTCACACCTGCAGTACTGTTTGCAGTTTAGACCAGTCTTGTGCAGAAGCAGCTCTTCCTAGTCAACCATGCACTGGCCATGCAGTCCACAGAGGATAGTAAATATGTAATCCTAAGGCTAAAGTGCGACACATAGATGTCCTGATTAATAGACATAAATCTTACACCTTCTTGTATATCATTATTATTAAGGTTTATTTATAGAGTTCCTTGGGTGGCTCTGGTACTCTATAGATATAATTAAGATATATACCCTGGCTCTATTTCTCTGCAACATAAGCAACAAAGCTACAGATTACACTGGAGTTTTTAGGAACTGTGATATACGCTTAGCCAAAGTAATGCTTATTCCAATACAGAGTGCCTCAGTGTGGTAATAGCCCAGAAAGGATTCTCGGTGCAATGTGTCTGGGGATTAATGTGAGCAATGGAAAGGGGCTGTGCTGAAGACTGACAATGGTAAAACAAGTGACACGTTAATTGACTGGGATGGACTGCAACACAGCAGAACATAATAGGAAAACTGGGAGGGTAAAATGCTGCAGAAGTCTTGAAAATCAATTGGACCATAGAAGTGATCTAGTTCCTCCTTTTGCCTAACGTGGAAGAAGTATATCTAGACCATTCCCAGTTATGTCTGATTTATTCTTAAAAAACTCCCTCCCTTGCTGAAGGTTTCACATGGTTCTGAGTTTCCAGACCTGGATAATTTTCCTTATACATAGATATATATACAAACACGAATTCTCTGCTGAAAAATAAGCCAACTGCCAATTGCTTCTTCTCGTGCCATTAGTGGTTCCTTCATTACCACACCAGTGTGATAGTTAGGGTTTATTATAGATTTCTTTCTAATTCAGCTATTCCTGTTATATCTCATTTTCTAAACATCTTACTGTTCCTGCTGCTCTTCTCTTCAGTTTCTTCAATTTGCCTACATCTTTCATGCAGTATGACACTGAGAGCTGACACAGAAGTACCGCTGAGCTTGCTAGCAATGAGGAGAGTGAGACAATTTCTTCCCATGTCTTACACAGGACGTTCTGGTTAACACATGTCAGAATGAGAGCTGTCATTTATATTTTTTTTTTTTTTATTTTTTTTTTTTTTGTAACAGCATT
The DNA here is from genome assembly GCF_929443795.1 of Astur gentilis. Classification (NCBI taxonomy): domain Eukaryota; kingdom Metazoa; phylum Chordata; class Aves; order Accipitriformes; family Accipitridae; genus Astur; species Astur gentilis. The sequence continues at coordinate 7,510,518 of NC_064883.1, read as the reverse complement.
ACACCATTGGCTGAGATTTAGTTACTCTTCTGTCTTCCATGACACCAGGCCCTTGCCTATGCCACTAACTCCTGACTATTTAAGCACCGCTGTAGTGGTGCCTTTGATTTGTTTTCCTCTACAAATCCAGTACTTTCTACCTGTCTGTACTGGATTTTGTTCTGTTGATTCAGGAGCCATGTTAATATAGCTAGGGAAGGTTCTCAGGCTGTACCAGCATAAGCAAAGTGTCAGTATTTCACAGATACTATGTGTTACCAGCTAACCAGCTGGGAGTAGCACCATCTCCTGATGGTGGACATGGACTCATTCTTGTGACAATGGGTCATGTCAAGGACTGAAGTCTGTCTCTGTGCTTTGCTGTTGTTTTCCTTGAATTATCTGTGTACTGTAGCACCTATGACACCAAACATAGGGCTGTCTCAGGAGCTAGAGTGATTGTGAAGCTGGTGTTAGCATGTAGCATGAAAGATAGTGGTGAACGCAGTCAGAGCTAAAGATCAGAATGGGCCCCTGTACCTGTTAGTTTGCATTAAAAAAAGGAAAAAATCCTAGGGCTTTCTTCCAAAGCACCGGGAGCATTGCAATCCCAGATAAAAGAGGAAATATTCCACTGTTTAGTCACATTTAGTCTAGGTTTCCATAAATCCCTGATCATGGGTATCTTTACAAATTGCACTGTGCGGAGAACTAAGCTGTCCTTGAATATTAATAACGCAGGATAGCCAGATCAATTCTGTATTAAGGTTATGTCACTCACTGCCTGCCTGGTGGTGTCAGGGCAGTTCCAACAGTCTTTAAAGAACCACGTAATTTAAGGTCATGAATGCTAATTAAAACTTTTGGTTCCATTAATGCACATGTTCAGGAATGACTCGGAGTTGTGTAAAATGCTGGGCTTTTGTCTATAACAGGAATATCAGTGGAAACTCGTAGGTGCCAAAGGCTTTGCATGTTCTGCCCCCAGCTTTGGAGCATGGTGCCAGCTGAGACTCAGAATGTTAATTCCATAAATGCCTTCAAGTCAAGACTACAGGCATGTTTGTTTAATCTGGCTTTTCCTGAACAATAGCTCTGTCTCTGGGTGCATTCTCTGAAGTGCTCTGAGATTTTTTTCCATGTTTTTTTTTTAAACATGAAGAGCACCACATACGTAAATGTATAAAATGTGCGATGTATTTTTAATGTGCAGTGATATATTTGTCTTCATCACCCTATGCAAAAAAGGAAACTTGCATTCATTTGATTCCAAGAACTCAAAAAATTTTTTTATACTAGCAACGAAGTTAAAAAAAAAAATCAGCCCCTTCTACACTTGTATATTACATAAATAATGAACATTAATGCAGTTTCAAAAGTGGTAGCAATCATTTCTCAAATGTATTGTTATTTTAATACCCACAAGAGATTACTTTGATTTTCTGAATAATATCTAGGTTTACAGCGGGAACTGCACAGCCTATGTGAGTAATAAGAGACCTAATTATGTTATACCCTGAAATCAATAAGTGTATGCTTTTAAAAGTGAGTTATTGATGCTACTTGAATGAAATCACCTTAGCCAGACTCTTGGTGCAAACTTAGACGTACCAAGTTTCGTTGGAGGAAAAACCAGACCCTTCCAAGCAAGCCTGACATTTTGTTGTTGTTTATCTCGCTTTCACCTTCACCTTCAACCCTCCCCCTTCTCTCCAGCTTGCCTTCACCTGGCTGCCTTTGCTCATTTGCAAATCTCAATTGAACACTTTTTTTTTTTTTAATTTGCAAGAAGAAATGCAAATTGCTAAAATGCAAATGCTGGTAGTGACAAGAAGCTATATTCAAAAATATGATATAGGACTTTGATATAGAACCAATTGTGTCTGTGGGAATGACAAATGATACTCATATAGTTAAAATGCTGTGTTTATTTCACCACGACTCTCCATGTGGACACTTTTACTCAGAAGTAAACACTTTTTTTTCCAGTTTAGGTAAACTGCTTTCAAAGCAACAGAAGCTAAAATGTATAAAAACACTTATCTTACTCACATGTGCACACGAATTCACATCCTTATGGAGGAAAAAGGGGGTTATATTGTCCAACTACAGTGGTTTAAATTCCCACATTACTATATATTGTTATAATTTCTGATATAGGCAAGCCCTTACACTCCATATGGCTTCCATATGCACAAACCCTTGGTTACTGAAGATGGATGAAAGCCATATTGTTTTTTAATGCATGTGTGGAGGAAAAGGAGGTATCACTAACCTGCGAACTGATTATACCTGGTATACTTAAACTGATATTGTGAAAGCATAACTATAGTTGCATAAAGCTATGCCTATAGCAGAAACTTTTGCTAGGATACAAAGGGCAATTAAAAGCATGACATATTTTTTTAAAAGAAATTTCTATTACTGGCAGAAGTATAGATTATAAAGTTATTTATTCTGGAAAGGAAATGTTTTTGCTGATGGAGCTTATTTTATGAAAGGAGACGGCAAAAGCCATGAAAGAAGAAGTGTCCTTTTGCTGGTACAGCAGCAGCCACGGTAGGACGGGTTGCTGATAGAGCTCCACTGACAAACACTTTCTAGTGCAGACCAGGCCTCGGGGTCCATTTCAAAAGGTATTATGTAAATGGGGTGTTAAAACCATCGTGACAGCAGAGAAACAAAGACCCTTCCTTGAGGGGGAAGGAATATGCAAAGCTGGCTGGGGACAGTCCAACAGTTTGGGGCCCGTTGTCCTCCTCTGTGAGGATCCAGATGAAAGAGCAAGCGGGCAAAATCAGTTTCACTAAGCTGCAGCGGGGCCACGAACCCCTCTGAGCTGAGGCGGTGGGCAAAGTCCAGAGACGTCGGGGAGATTTGGCAGCACGGGTAGCTCATGTCAGTGAGTTCAAGCCCTGTTTTTGGGCCCCTGGCTGGTTTTGCTGGGACTGTAACATGAAGTGGAAAATCCTAGATCGTGGGGAGAGCCTAGGTGTTAGGGGAGAGGTGTAAAGTCTGTGTGCGGGCGCTCCCTGCTCTACTGCACGGAAGGAGGACTAGCAAACACGCACAGACACGCACATGGCCCAAAGAGTCGGAGGTCGCTTTCACAAAGCACCCAGACATTTCATGGTCCATTTCCCACGGTTCTGGATCCGCGACCCTGGAGAAGTCATAGGCAAAGATCTGCTGAGAAGCAGCTTGTTTTCAGTTCTTCATACATTTACAGAGCCATGGTCAAAATCCTGAAGCAAAACAAAGAACAAAGCTGTAGGTGATCTTTGGTAGCGCAGGCAATAGTCTTTGCTTTTCCTCCTCTCCCTCCTGCCCCTGTACACCCCCCCCAGATGTGGGATCCCAAATTAAAGGCCATGCTGGGAGTGTTGGTGTCAGCATGCAGTACAGCCTGAATCCAACAGAAGTGCTCTTGATCTATCAGCAACATGAAAGAAATATTACACCCCAGTGGCAGCAAGCAGGGGAAAAAACAAATAAAATGTTATTATAATATTTCCTGTGAAGGAAGTTAGGATAATATTGTGGCTGGTAGCTGACCAGCTGCTTTCATTTAATATTTTTCTAATTTTAGTCAGTGTTGGTCAAACAAACACAGCTTTTAAGGGATTTCCTTCAGTGTTAACAGACTGTCGTGTAGTTGGTTGAACAGAAGCTTTGCAGTGTGAGGTATGATCAAGAAATGTGCCCTTTTTAAAAACAGTGCTGCATTGGTACAACTAGCTGTCTTGAGGAGGCCAAATTTTCAAAACCTGGGCTCTAGGTTGCACTTTTCATTGGCTATACACTGCTGCCATCGCACACCTCTGGGGGACTGGATTTGGGCAGGCAGATCTGCTCATGGTGGTGCAAATCAGTAAGAAAAATGGAGAAATTCAGGATCATGGCTCTGCTGAAGCCAGGGCACTGGCCCGGGTAGCTCAGCCCCTGGAAACAGCGGCTGTAGCTGGAGGTGCGAATGCGCTGCCTCACACCTGCGAAAAGGAAGTCTGGGACTCAGCCCTTCTAAAATTATTCCTGGGCACAGAATGGACTATTATAGTGGAGTTTTGAAAGAACTCTTTTTAGGGCAAAAAATAAAATTTGCTGGCTGGCTGGTAGCAGAGAGTCATAGACAGTCTGCCACTGTGTACTCAGTGCCCAATGTGCTGCTTATTCTAAGTTGAGCTGCTAAATTGCTTAGTGTTAATAATTTGTTGTTTGTTGCAGTGGTGGAGCTGCCTGCCTGCTTGTGTTACTACGGCCAGTTAACCATTCCCTTCCCGAGGGGTGCTGCCCTCCACCCTCACCTTGACCCTCCTTTTGCCACCAAGTTGCAAGACCTTTGCCTCACATGTCTTTTGCTTTGCAAGTTTTTCAGGACGTGTTGAATCCTTGCATGAATCAGAGAGCTGGCTTCGCTTGAGATCTCTAAAATCCATAACATTGGGATTCAGAGCCACACACTCCTCTAACATTCATAAAATATCATGGCAATGTGGCTCCTGCATTCAGCAGAATTATGGTTTGCTACAGATGTTTATGAGTGTATGGGCGCAGTTAGAAAGTTTGCTGCCCAGTCTCCATTCTGCACGGAAGGATTTGAAGAAAAACCCAGGCACCAGACCCATTTTAGAATCTGTAAAAGCTGTTTTGGGGTATTCAGGATTCCTGACTAAATTCACCCTAATGTTAACAAATTGCGTAAAGCCATCAATGTTATGTGTTAAAGGGAGAGGCAACAGCTAGAAACATATGCCATCTTGTCTCTGTTTCATATAGCACTATTACGATCAGAAAAGCAACTCTGTGTCATCTTAGTTTTCCGATATTTATGTACCATCAGTATGTCCATAACACACTGGTTCAGTTGAGAATATAAGTGATATTTTAATTTTGCTTAATAGTTGGTAATGGAAACACAGTCTGGTGTCTCAAAATCAAACTGTAAAAGCCCTAAGTCGTTGCTGAAGACTTCAGTGATGAAACTACAGCTCTCTGAAACCTCTGAGACAGCTAGTATGCTTGAAAATAGTGTAAAGGAAGAAAAGGAAGACAGACTGGTGAATTGCCAGAAGCAAGGACCGGGAAGAAGAACAGTTTTCTGTTTACAAATGTCCATGTTAGAATGACAGATTGCATATATCCAAAGGAAGCCAGGCGAGGTAATCTTAATGAAGACATTGTGAGGCTGGCAATGTCCTTCTTATTCTCAACACTTTGTTAAAGTCAAAGAGTTTCTAAAATTTGTAGCCACAGGCAGAATTTGGTCCTGTTGAACTATGTTTAGTATTTCAAAGTTTTATAAGGCTATTCTTCAGCAAAACAACCAAGTGACATGAAAAAAGAACAGTATTTGGAAATTACAGCAAATGATAGACTCTGCTCTTCAGAATATGTTCCCAATTTTTTGCTCTTCCTTTACTCGTTTGCTAGTATTGCAACCAAAGCTATCTGTAACTACCAGTGGATGCGGAGAAAGAGAACAAAATTGTGCAGTACTGACTACTGCAAAGAAAACAGGAAAGAGTGGACATGTCATAGGGGATATTTGCCATTAGCCCAAACAAGACCATACATTCCTTCTGGTAGCCAAACCCAGGATTATAGTTACAACATCAAGAGTATGGACCACAACATCTTATTTGGTAATGTAGTTCTGATGGCACTTTAATTTGGTGTTCAGTCTCTGAGCACTAACTATAGACCCTGCCCCTATGCCGCCAAAAGTGTGCAGGGTGTGTCATGCTTTTCTACCCAGTACCAGCTTTGCACATACTTTGAAAATGGCAGGATTCACCCCGTTAATGGCTTGTTCTTAATTTTTCATCCTCAATTAAAGGAACCACACACTTGCCATATTAAAGTTTAAAATTGTGTTTATTGAGACATATGGGTATTTACTATGTGCAAATGTTATGTTTACTTTGAGATGTTTTCATATGTGCATATTTGTGTTAGTGATAATATTATTATGGTAATTTCTACATAAATGTGTATAGTATGTTTTTTTGAGTGTATCCGGAAGTAATTATTAGTTGTCTTGTTGCTAATCACTTTGGGAATGTAAAATATTGAATTGTGTGCTTAATAGTTCACATGCCTGTTTATTTCACATATCTGTTTTAGGGAAAGTTTGAGGCAATTTGAAGTCTGAATTGAGACAACCTAGGCAAAGCTGTCTGTAACTTGTCCCGGCAAGCTACATTTGGTTCAGTTTATTGAGAATATTTATGAAAAGACATCTGAGGAGAATCATTCTCAAACTCTTGGAGAAAAATATTTTGTAGGCTGGCAGGAGGGAACATTGCAGTTTTTGGAAGAGGGAACAGAATCTGACCTACAGATATAAGGAGATGATTGAAAACAAAAACAGCTTAGAAGCCTTATATTCGCAGGTGCTTTTATTCTTAGTATGCTGTTCAGTTAAGCATTGTCTGAGTAGGTATTGCAATGCTTTCTCATTTTTTTTCTCATTAAAAAGGCAGTTCCTTGAAATAATGCTAGGGAAATATTTAGCCACAAAATAATCCACTTACTTATTACTGCTCATGACCTTGGTCTTACTAGATTGGAGGTGGCAAAGTTAGAAGAAGTCGAAGCACTGTCCCCTGAAGTGAACGAGAGTTTTGATTTTCACTTCAGCAAGGCTCTGATTTGGTGGTTTTTAATGTAGCTACTGGAATTTCACCTGGGCCTAACACCCCCTAAAATTGCCTGAAACTCGTGAATTTAATGATAATGTGAAGTACCTGAAGGGCACATCTATACTGGTGTCTTAGTTGAGATAAAAAGTGTGGTTTTGAATGGCAAAAAAAGTGATCCTGTTCGTCCCTGCTTGTGGCACATCAGGGAATCTCTATGGTGTACAGGACCATGGTTACATGGACTCTTCATGGATGTGGGATCATGATCCAGGAGGAAGAAACATGCCCCATTTCCTACCTGCATGCTGGCAAGCCCCAGTTACTAGAAACAGTTCCTCTGCATAATTTGAGTTGGCCTTGTCACTCCCTTGAGAAGGCTTTCAGGACTGTGCTAACACCATAAATCAAATTATCAGGAAGCCACAAAGAGGTAGAGGTATTTGGATTTCATGTCGTCTTATATGGGTTGATTCCAAGGCTTTTTCCCAAAGTCTGTGATACTGTTATAAACTGGGCAATGCTTCACATATGTGCAATTCTTAGCACCAACTATGATTTCAACCGAGGGGATAGGGGATGGGAAAAAAGAGGAAAGTCACATTAATTACTGGTGTCATTCTTGTTATGCTAGCTGAGTTACTTTAGGATGAATTGGGTTCACTGTTGAGAACAAAATTCTGTAATATGTTTGTGTACTTATCAGAGTAGTGGAATACACTCAAATGCTGTTTTGCAATGACCCACTTCATCAGAGCATTCTCATCACAATAGCAGCTGGTAGGATTTATGTCAAATGATTTATAAGGCAAGTACCCTACTTTAATGATAGTGATTATCATGATTTATCAGATACTTTTTAGCAAACTGACAAAGAAAAAAAACTTTGTGAAATAAAGGGCATATCACCTTAAACACCATACAAATGATTTTCCTTCTTGAATATCACTCAGGTCTAAGTCAAGTAGGTAAAGCTTGGAATCTTTCCAAAAAAAGAGTATCAAATGTGGAAATGACATCAGAAAGGAAGGGTATGAAAAATCTATTTATTACATTACAAATGGTTTTTGTTTTGAACATGATATGGATCTTGTAATGGCAAGTCTTATATTTCTGTGAATTTAACAGATGGAAGAAGGATGTATGAAGAACTCCAAGTCAACTGAGAGAATAATTTACATGAAATCTTCACCTCTGAAAACACAAGGATTCCCAGGCAATAAGTCAAGCACATTTAAAAAACCCTCCCCTGGATGGAATGAAGTTGTATTATTTGCAGTTATCAGGGAGAGGGATTTTCTCAGTATGTTATCCTTGCTGCAAAGAAGGGGGTACAGTAAGGTTTATGGGCTTAAATGCATCATGTTTTTATCATGAGCATTGAATCTTCTAAGTGGGTGAGTCCTTTAAAGCACACCAGGCTGTGTTACAGCAGCATAAGACTATAAAGACAGGCCAGTAACTTCAGATGTTTCAAACTGTTTCAAAATTTATTTGGGCTGAATGCTCCTGAGAACCTCGTATTTTCCTACTTCACTCTTGCCTAGGTGTTTAATGGCTTCCCTTGCTTAGGTGTTTAATGGCTTCCTGGAGACAGATAACCTCAGTGGTTATCTGGTTAGCTCTTAACACCTAATTGTCACTTAACCAAAGACTTGGGGCTGGGTCATTCAGGATCAGTATGTTTAAAAGGATCCAAACGAAGGATTTTTTTTTTTTTAATTAAGTGAATTATTCCCTAATAGGAATCTCCTCAGTAGATATGGCCCAGTAGTAGGAATGGCCCAGCTCTTTGTGGGGAAAAGGCTGGTTAAATTAGGCAAGGAATAAAAAAAACCCTGCTCTGATTTTTCCCATATGTTTTATACCTTTAGTCATCTAATACGATATAGTAAGAAAGAATATGGACTAAGTAAGAAGATTCCTCCTGGGCAATAACCAGTACTAGTTAAGGAATGAAGCAAGACACCTTCTCTTCTAGCACTTCAAAGGTATGGAAAAGTGTAAATACACCTTATTTTTTTTAGGGTAGGAAGTGGAATGCCTGTAGTCTGATTTCTAGTCATTTGTGTCTTTACATTTGGTTCTCTAGTGCACAGATCCAAGAAAAGTGACCTGCTCCTGGGAAGGACCTCCTTTAGGGAAGACTCTGGCAAATATCCTGCTCCTAAATCTGATCTTGCAAGATCACATCCTCTTCTCCCTGTTCCCACAACCTGCCTACTCTTAGCCCATTTCAGAAGTCTTTGCAAAACTTCCAGTGGACACAAAATAGTTCATTGCCTTCATTTGATTTGCAGTTCCTGACTACTTACAGCATTCACATAAAGCCCACTGGGGCTCTAAAGCCATTGCCAGTGCTGAAGATGAAGGAGAAGAGAAAGGAAAAGTGTAGGAAGCAGGACAATCATTGGAGGAGGAGCCCTGGTGAAAGGCGAGCAAGTTGGAGCAGGGTCCACCTTTCAGAAGTCACAGGCTGCTGGCTATACAGTGGCATTTGGCTCTTACAAAGACAGGAAGATTTTTGTGTCCTTTACCCTCTACTTGTGTGTTTACCTAGACTGGTGAATGTAGCCTTCTGCATCTTCTAGTCACTGTCGCTACTTTGTTCAAAAGGCAGAAGACCAGAAAGAGGTGCTAAGAAACAAAGTAGTCAACATGAGACAACCATAAATGAGTGTTCTATATAACTACTATACCCTTTCATCTCATTCATTCACTTGCTCAATCACTCACTCTTTCTATTTATCAACTGGCACATCATCACCTTTAAGATTTTAAGTCATGTATGCCAGGCTTGTTTCCCTGAAGACCTCAAGTCCCAATGCCACATCTTCCTGAGGACCTTGCTGATTCTCTGTGTGGCTAAATCTATAACCTCTCTAAGGAATGTTTTATTTATGGATGTGCGCTCAGCTGGTGAGGGGGAACACTTGTGTACAATTGTGTATGCATGCACTGCCATGGAAAAGTAAACAAAGCTGATAATTTCTAGCACTGTGTGGGGAATGTCAAGGGCACAAATATCAGCACGTTTCATGAAATTCATGTAGGGACAGGCATTCTCAGTCAGATCGTACTGTTTCCTCTAGTGCCTTATCTGTTGTCTGTGGGTGAAAGAAACTCTCTAGTAAGTATCTATAAAATACTCAGCTCAAATGGAAAAATGATTTCCTGCTGTCGATTTTTAGAAGTTGTTTTTGTAATTCCTAGAATTACATATAGAAGTGAAAACTCTTCTTATTTTAGGGAATATGTTATTCTTTTTATAATCTATATCAAGTTTTCACCAAAATATCTTCTGACAATGAGTTCCACAGAGTAACAGACCCTTTTGCGTTTCTGTGTTGCACTAACTGAAAGTCCAGAATCACTAACCTGACCACAGATCTCATTCCAAAATTATAAAAATATGGATACAGAGGTCTGTTGAATTTACTAATGCTTGACTCTGATAGACCCAAGAAGAAAATTTGTTTATATTTGGCATTTTCAGTGTCTGAGAGAAGGAAAGACAGGCCTCATACCCATAGATTTATGCTGGGGAAGTGGCTTCCTTGGTACTGATATGTAGCCCCACTCAGAATTTCTCTTTCCTCCTGATTTAGTTTTGGTTTTAAGTGATTAGAGCAGGAAAACTGAAGCTGAAATGTATTGCAGTGGTTTCTACCTGGTGAACATACAAATGCTAATGGCATCTCCTGCTCCAAGAGTGTGATGGTTCTCCGCAGACCCAGATAATCTGGGCAACAGGAGCAGGTGACTAGGGACTGTAGTACTTGCAGCACAACATTGCATTCAGTGCAATTCTGAAGATGACTAGAAAAGAAAGAAAATATGTGTTCAGGCTTAGTTTGAGAATATGCCAAGTTCCTTATGAAATAAGGAAGAGGTCCCAGGGAAAAAGAGGAAGGAGCATTCAATAAAAGAGTATTTGATTCTAACTTGTAGGAGGAAGTGTACAACCAGTGTGCAAAAGACCATAGTACATTTTGGTATAGGAAATGTTATTAACACACAGCTTAAAAGGAAATGCTAGGATTTTAATTAAATCTATCTATGGTTTTCCCCTGCAACTAAATATTTATTTTGTAAGGAAATGATATTTTTTAAAGGAAACCTCCTTCAGTGTTGCTGTCTTTCCTGCAAGTATTTTCTGAGAGGTGGTCCTCTGAGAGAATATATGGATCTGTTGGCTCCAAACATTAGGTTTTTATTGTCTAGTGTCACAAATTGAATAATCAGGGATGGAAACAAAACTTACTCTGATCATATTGTTGCACTAGTCAGAAGCATGTGCTTGGTGATATAACCTACCTGCCTGTACCAAAAGGGAAAAGGCTCTATGTGGGGAGTCATAGACTTTTCAATGCCTGCTGGAACTCAACAAATGAATTGAGAGACAGGGTTGCATTTCACACCTTATTCATGAAACCTGCTCCTGAAATGCCTCTTATAGAAAAATGTCCTGGACTTTCAGGAAAGAACTACAGGAAAAGAATTTATAAGTAGCAAGTTCAAAACTTATATGGAAGCAAAATCCCAAGAGGCTAAACTGCTGGCCCTACACCAGTTAGTCAGACAAAAAATTAATGCAAAGAACACATGCTAAGTTGGAGCCAGACAATACTGAACCAGAGTTTTCTGGGCAAATCATAGCAAACTTGTGTTCTGAGAACATTGTGATAGCCTAATTCTTACCATGGTAAAGTAAAAAGTATGGAGGGAACTGGAAATGTCTTCATCTCACAGTGGTGTATTTAAAGCTGGTGAACAGCTGATATTCTTCCACGTATTTATTAGTATTCCGAGAAAGTTAAATGAGCAAATAAAAAAAGCTAAGCTTATTTTGAACTTGGCAGGGGTTTAGATATCTATCTTTTAATGTGACAATTAAATGATAGATGATTTAGTGGAAGACAAAAAAAAGAAAACTTACCTGCTATTGCATTAACCTTAGTTAACATAAGAACTTAAAGGAACATCTAATTTACTCTTTACTTCAACTACTAAAGCATAGCTAATTATTTATAAGTTCAGAGAGGGAAGTACCTGGAGCTTGTTGAACAGTCAAATGTCTTAAGGGGTTGCAAGAGTAGACAAGAGGTTATTTTCCCCAATGATTATTTTTTTCTATTTCTCAAAGTAAACTCTGTAAAGCTAAAGCCTTAGCAGATGACTTATTTTTTTTTTAAGCAGCTATTGTTCTGACAGTCTCTTCATTTTCCCTTTATTCTTTTTCTTTCAGTAGACCTATGCACCAGAAACTGAAATGCAATGAGAGTTTTGTCAAAACTACATCAAAATAAAGTTCCAAAGCAGTATTTAACAGGAAATGGAAAGAAAGCAATCTACTTTGCCACACTAGCTTGATGCTTAGTTGTCATATTTCTCGCATTTGTGACTTGTCCCTTTGATCACTCTAATAACAATTCCTTAGACTATTAAAACTGGAAGCCAGAAACATGTTAGTGGAAAATTCTACTTTTCACCATTTATGCTGTCTGTTTAATTTTTATGATTTGCTTTCTTTGGACCCTGAGAAGAGGCTAATCTCACCACTCTCTTACCCCAGTGTTATAACCCTGTAAACCTGTTGAGACTCATTTGTGAAGAGGTTAGTGATGTGTGATTGATAGGCTTTGACAAAACCTATTTCTGGGCCAAGTACCTCTGGTGAGGTGGGGTGGGTATAGATAGTAGGATTTTTCTGTATTGCTGCTTGCAGTACAGGGAAAAGGTAGGGAGCAGGTAAGATTGGTGCAGCACGGATATATTGGCCCCTTGCTCTATTTCTAGTTCTGCTTTCTAGTTTTCCTTCAGAACAAAAACCCTCCTGTGTGTGAGGTTCCTCTAAAAGGATATGCTTAAATAAGTTTTCAATCTGACCTGAAAGTGGAGTACTGGGTAAGTGGTCCTTTTGATTTTTGTTCTCTCTAGCACTTCAGAACACTTTCAGATTATCAGATAACCACTGTTGTTTGTATTCCTGTTTTAAGCAGAACCAATGGTAAAAGTTGAAGCAAGACAACAAACGTGAGAATATTACCTCCTACCCCACAAGAGTCTGAATTATCCGATCAGTGTCAGAAATGTAACAAGGATCATGGGATTTACTTGGAAATGTTTGTCTTTCCACACCTCTATCAACACCCTTGGAGTTATTTGCACTGGGTACTTTACATGGCCCTCTTTTTTGGCTGCTGTTTGACACCATTTACAAAGCAATCTGTGTTTTAACATGGAGAGTGTTAAAGTCTCCAAGTTGCTAATACCTTTAAAGCAAGCTCCACTCATTTTCTTTGTTTACTTTTTATGGAATCAATGGGCTGAAGTTTAGTGCTGGCAATGGTAGCTAAAGCCAGCTACTCTGTGAGCCATTAGCGAGTAAGCTCCTCTGTGCAGCATTGCCAATGCAATACAGCCTAACTGGCAGCTCCTTTGCTATTTGTTCCTAGACTGCTCCTCAGCAGAGGATGCCAATGTGCTTGTTTTTATGACACAGGCAAGTGGAAAGCAAGATGAGGCCACCATAGTTATTTCCATTTGGGATGTAAGGCAAGGTTTGAACCCAGGTACTCAGGGTGAAATTCTAGTGCAGTGACCTGCTTGGAAAGGGAAGCTGTTGTAGAAGAGCTTTTCTGCACTAGTGCTGATATTTTTTCCATTTTGTATAAGTTTACCATTTCAGAATCATTGATACTAAGTCCTGAGGGCATGCTTTGGCTACTGTAGCTGACTAGATGAAGTATGGTTCCCTTATTAACTTGTCAAAGTACGATGCAGCTGCATCATTTGCTCACCCATTTGCTTAACTTAAATAAAGGTTGGTGGTTAGGCTTCTGTTGCATTGTGCTCTCCTGCTAATTATCAGTGTATTTGTTTTAGAGACAATTAGCCACCTGGTTCATTCTCCCATTGAAGTCAGGTCATCATGAGTTACATCTGCTTTCAGGACTCTTCAAGTCCAAGACATAATAAAAAGATGATGGCTATGATTATAAAAAGCATGCAGGGCTGGGCATAAGTTGTACAGCATATTGAATTCCCAAGGAGGATTGGGTTACAAAGCTCTTGCAGGGGCTTCCTTCTGCATGTCACAGAAGATGGATGTGAATAGAAAACAGTTTTGCGATGCCAGAAGTCCTTTAGCCTATGAATGGTAAAGAGTGTTTGCAAAGGTAGATTGATAAAGGCTAGGCAAAGTGAGACATGATACTTCCCTTTGGCACTGCGGTGATACAACAAAAAAGTGACAAGTAAGCACATCTCTGTGCATACTGCATTTGCATAAAAATAAAAGTTGTTCAGACCTGTGGGTGTTTCCTTTTAAAAAATGTGCTATATAATGTGGCATAAGATTATGTGTGATGCACATTTACTTTTATAATCCCATATGTTCCGGTAAAACTCTGTATTTTGAAGTAAGATTTTATTACAGTAGAACCTCATTAATTCTCACTAATGACTGGGACACCCTTTGCAAATTACTGAATTTTGTATACAATCGAATGCCATTAAATGCATTGCGTTGCTAGATGTTCTACATCCTGGGGAGGATGAGCTGCAGAGAACCCTGTCGTTCGTGTCTCAGCTATATTCACTCTGGAGAGCAGGGTACAAAGTCATTGTGATGGGTTTGGCTCTAGGTGTTTGCTGAAGATGTTCATGTGGGGCTAGCTCTGGAGAGAATTGGAGCCCTGTATGGAAGGAAAAAACAGATGGGGACCTGACAGTGAGTAGATTAGCATAATTTACTGTTTCATCCTTTCTGGCTTCAGGTCATGGAGGGATCACAATCCTGATTTTTCTGGAGAGCATAGGTATCACTAGCCTCATCTAATGTCTCCTAGATGTCAGTAAAGCCATTTGAGATTTTATAGGGCTGCTGACTTAAATAGAGGCAAGAGCTAATCTTCCAGTAAGGAGCATGCCATAGTTCTTCCTGAGAAGCTGCATCAGCGCACCTAAACAGAGGCAATAGCATTCAGATCTACTTTGGTGTACTAGAGATGTGTGCATCAAATGTAGGTGAGACTTAGAGTGTTCAAAGGAACTTTTTGTACACATAAATGTCTTCCTGGAGATATCTAGTGGATGAGTGCTCATGGGTTGGTGTGAAATGATGGAATACCTGCTTGCATCTGTTTCACCTGCCATATTATGGAGTAATGATAGCAACTCAACAATTAAAATGATAGAATCTAGCTCTTCATTATAAACTTGTTTTTCAACCTGATCTGATTAACTCTGCCTCAAAGAAATCAGTCGTCCTGAATCACTCCCTGTCTCTCCCAAGATAGAGATTTTTTTCAGACATACTGTAATTGAAAGCAAACCCCCTTAATTCTGTTTACAATGACTGGCCATGAAGAGGCTAAAAGGAGGAATCTGGGGAACTAGGGGGCTTGGATAGATGTGTACAGAAGGAGGCAAACTGGGGTCTGTGAATGGGGAAAAGGGCAAAATTTGTGGGAATGTCTAGGAAAGTGAATGCAGTGTTTGGGAGGTCAGGTGAACCCCTGAGCAAGCAATACAGAGGTCACAGGAGCGGTAGAAGTCACTCAGAGACACAGAGAAGACTGGAGCGAGGGGAAGGATGGGCAGCAATATCACAGTGCACCCATGGAGAGAACGGAAAGGAGGAGGGAGATGGGAGGCATGAAGGCAAATAGCTATGAAAGGGGAAGACAGGCATGGACGTGGGCATATGTGAGAGGGGTGCATGGTGTGACCAGATTATGGGAGAGGAATGAAGAGTGCTGGCGTAGGCAGGAGAGAAATAGAAGTGAGAGGAAGAGAAGGAAGATGATATGGCAATGGGGAACTGGAGCATTCTCCTAACTGTTCATTCACAGGGTTTTTAGCACTTGTCACGTTTTGAAGATAACTATTTTATAGCCAAAGTATAATTTATAGTAGGGGCGGGAAGACTGTTAGCTGCTTTCCATTCAAACACTACTTTCAGCCTAGCTCCTTCTAGCCAATCGTTTGGTTAACAGTGTTCAGACATCAAAGTGTCCCCCTGTGCAGATCTATTACATCCATAATAATCCAAATGTTTGGAATTGGGAGAATTGCAAAGAAAATGAAAAAGCCCATCGTCATCATCATCTGACACCTGAATCTTCTGTCCTGAGCAGAAGAACCACCACTGGCTACAGCTGCTCCCTGACATTTACGGGGAGTAAAGGCCCCTACAGCCATGTGTGCTTGGACCTGATAGCCCATCCTTTCCCTACTTTGTTTTCCTCATCATATTTGGTTTTTTTTACTCACTTGCACAGAACTTGCGTGGGAATCCTCTTTACGGTGCTCAGTGGCTATACAGGAACAAATCATACCCATAGTCACACAGCTTCTTTTCAAATCTGAAATGCCTTTTTCAAGCCACAGAGAAATTACTTTCTCTGTGATGGCTTCCATACAATTCAGTAGGAGAAGAGTGAATGGGACACCCTGTGGGAGCAGGATGGCAGTGTAGAGGCGCTGGATGAAAGGCACTGGATTGCCCTAATTTCCTGGCATGTAAGAAGGTAATTCACTTTGATAGCACATCACCACTGGTGTCTTTCCAACAGACGGAAAAGACTTGCTAGTTGAGGAAGTAAGTAATGTCACATGAAACATACATAATTTGCACAGAAAGAAAATGTAAGACCACTGAGGTTATTGTTTTGCTAACAATGATTCATGACAATGACACTTTGGAGAGTGCAGGTCTGAGGTAGAAGCTACGAATAAAATGTGTTTCTGCTGCAGGGATCTGTTCTTGTATCTGCTTTCTTGCAGACTTTTAGGAAGCTGTTGCAAACTTAATCCTGTTTAGCAATTATGATTTACTTCAATTGGCTCCACTCTTCATACTGTTTAAACTTAGATTTAAAGAATAATATCCACCTTGTTGCTTAACATAAACCCTGTTAAAATAACACACATTTAAAATGGCATTCTTGGCATTATGGAACAATCAAAGGGGAAGACAAAAGCTTACCATACCATTAATATATATATATATTTCTCAGGAAAAAAAATCGTGAGATCTTTTAATGAAGACATCAAAGAATACATCTTCCTTAGCTGAAAAGAAGAATGTCTCCTGACAAAAGCCAATTAAGGAGTGAATAAATTTTGTTTATTTAGAGTTGAAAAATGTATATCCTTGTAAAATGGAAAAAAAAACCCCAACCACCCAACCCAGTGTTCTTTTAAGGCTATGAAGTAGCTAAGGAAATGTAAAGATGTATGACGCATGGAAGCTTGATACTGCATGAAAGAAACATAAAGACTGTGATTTTGCTGCTACCTAAGTCATGATATTGAAATATGTGTTCTGGGAGGGCTTTTTCTCAGCTTGCCTAGAGATTCTGGAACAAATTCTTCTCCTGTTTACACCTCTGTAAATCTGGATTTACTAAATGACAGGTGGTAGCATTATTCCAAGTGTGTGCACTTCTAACTGAGAGTGGCACTTTGCCCTACATTAAGAACAAACTAATAGTAGCTCTCCCATGAGATCCCCTTGGTTTGTGCATTCCTCATCCTGTACTTAAGGCTGTCAGCCTACACGCTATCAACTCAATTTTTAAAAATCAGGGTGAGAAGCCTTTCAGCCTGGGACAGCAAATAGCCTCTGTTGGATCCTCCTCTGATCCTTTTCCTCTTTTAAGGCAGGATGTGAGTGTATTTGAACTTGCTGCTTTGGTGGTTGTATGGCAGATGAATCCCAGTGATGAAGGGGTGCCTGGGATGGGCTCTGAAGCAGTTCATACTGCTCTTTATCTCCTGCCTTAGGACTGGCGAGGGGTTATTCAGTCAGGTGAGCTCCCACGTGCAAGGCTGAGATTCCTTGCCAGTGTTTTGAATAAATATAACCAAATATGTTGAAAAAGTTAGAAAACATCAGATATATTTTTAAAATGTTTGCCTGTCTACTGCATGGAATGGCTAGAGGGTTAAAAGGCAATAGTCAGGAGACATGAAAGTGCATCCACAAAACAGACTGAATTGTAAAATATATGTAATAAATGTGTAAAGCAACTATTGAAGACTCTGTATGATTGTGGAAACAGCCATGGGAGTACAAAATGTTCTGACCTGCACAGGACTTCAGCCCAATGGAAACAGCAGAACTTGTACTGTCAAACTTGATTGTCCTTCAAGTCCTGCATCTTGCATCCATTCCTGTGCAATCAGATTCATCTGGGGAAGAAGGAATAGAGGTCCTTAACAGACCTTCCTACCACCTGGTTCAGATTATGCATTTAGGACAGTGTTTGTTGTCAACACTTATTCTTTAAATATCGACATGTGCATGAGAAATTTCGTGCATCAGTTTAACTATTTAAGTCATGCCATTACTCCTGTGTATAAATATTTGAACGATCAGGACCATAGATTCTAATTTCCTTTTAGCAAAGACAGTCTTGTACTATAGCTAGCATGTGGGTTTTTTTAACTTTGATAATGTAACAGTACAAAATAATCAAAAGAAGATAGTAAAAGTTGGGTAAAATAGAAGGTATAGAGGAGTCCTGCTATATGCTAAACCAACTGTCTTTATATTGGTGCAAGAAGGAAGTAGATGAAGATTTTAGAAAGATCTTAGAAATAAAACATAACCAACTGTATTGTGCAAACCATAACTGAGGAAAATCTTATTATCTTGGAGTCCTATATGTATGGCAGTTGCAATTACAAGGCCTGCTTGGTGATACTGGAAATAGCACTTAAAAAAAGTTATCCTGTGTGAGTATGACTGATGCAGGAAGCCTTATACAACAGAATGGTGACTGTCTTTAAATTGTATATTTTATAACTGCAGTTTTTTCTCTAGTGGGACCATTTTCTTCCTCTGTCACTTAATTTTCTGCTTTCCAGGCTTTAAATAAAGCCTTAAACTTTTTAGGGTACATTTTGGTTTGGAGTTCTGATGAAAACAATGGATTATGTTTCTTAGAAGTTGCAACAAACTTCTAATTTATAACATGACAGCGAAAAACAGGTTGTGTCAACGTAATATTCTTTCCTGTGACAAGATGAAACTGTAGCTCATCAGACTGATGCGGATACTGATCCCGCAACTGGATTTATCGTGAATTTATTCAGAAAGGCTAGATTCAGGGTTGGAACCCAGGATATTTATTACATTCTAACTTGAAAATAATGGGTACCACTTGTATTAGACTGGAATAGACTAATCAAGTCTTATGAAAAATATTAATTTGTCTGTGTTGTTAGAGGAAATGAGAGTGTGTAGGGAAAAGCTAGAGTCCCATCACGAAGAAAGCTCATGGTAAATAGAGCTTTACTGTGTACCACAAAAAGGGAAGTTGAAGACTGTTTTCTTTTATCATTCAGAGTCATACTGGAAAATGGATGGTAAAAACTTCAAAGTCAAGTGCTTATTGATGTTTTTGCTTATAAAAATAGTACAGGCACTTAACAGCCTTTGTATTATGTACATTCTTTAGCATGAGTGGGTAGCTGTGTTAGTCAGCAGGACAAACTAAATAATAAAGTTACAGATACATTTTTATAGATAAATCAAAACAAATACCTGGGCTTTCAGAATCACTCAGGATGCCTCTTTACAACAGAAGCAGCCACAGAAGCCTGAGTGGTTCCAAATGTTGTGTCTACAGAATATTACTTATAACAGCAGTGTAGCCAGAGTCCTATTGTGCAACAATAGATGAAGCTGAAACACCTCTCAATTAATTGTGCACTTATTAAATGCTATGATTTTAAAAAAATAAAATAAAATGTAGTTCATAGTGGGGTTCATACCTAAGTTTTTGTGCTTCAGCAAGAGCCTGCAAGCATTTCAGTATGGCACATCATTTTTAAGCAGAAAATAAATGTACAGGCCTTAGCAAAGCATGGCTTCATGGGTATGCTACTTTTTCTGATTTGGGGACCTATTCAAACAGCCAGAACTCCACCTCTGTTTCTGTATCTATTCATGGGAGGAAGTTAGGTGATCAGTGACGGGTGAATCAGGGAGCCTGAATAATGCCCTAAGGAGGCATCTGGAGTCAGCCAGAAACACAGACATGGAGATGCTGCTGGACTTTAATCTGAGGATTACTGTCCTCAGCTCTGTGATCAACAGGACTGCTCCTGCCCCCAGGCAGCTTATACACCCCTAAGTCTCCACTTACAGTCTAAAAAAGGAGAGTCAAGACTATACTCTCTTGCCTGGCTTACTGGACGCATTGCATTTTCACCCTTACAGATGGGAGAAAAAAAGATAGTTTGCTTATGGAGAATGAACCTAAATTGCCTACAGTTGCATTCTGGGGACAAGAGGAAGGGCTGCAGCCCCTAGAAGCCTGAAAGAATCAGTTTACACCAGAGTGACACAAAAGGGCTGATGTGTCCAAAATGATATAGTACCATAGGCTTTATTTAGGGGTTTTGAATGTATCATTGTTAAGTCCAATTTAATCGATTTTAACAGGAATTGTATTTCAGATTAGAGTCTTCAGGGCAGCCATCATCACGCCTCTTTAATTCTCCTAACCTATACATTTTTACTGCATGGATAAATATGCTTTGAAACTAATACAGTGTCATTGAATCCAATACATCCGTAGTGGAACCAATCCATGCATACTCAAGTCACTAAATTTTTATGGAAATGAATAGATTTCCTTTCAAGGCATAATATTTTCACTTACACCAGTAGCTTTTCATTAAAACCAATGCTTTGTTTTCCAAACCCAGCATATTTCAGTTCAGGCTCATATACATCTTGCTTGAATTTTTTTTCTTTTTCCTTTCTCATAATTAAACCCATTGAACTAAACACGGTATTGGATGTCTAATGAAACCAACACATTTTCATAGGCACTACTTAGAGCGAGTTTAAGCCAATGAATACACTGTGCTTCTCAGCATAATTTAATAAAATGAACACTGTGAAATGGAACATGCTTTCACAGACAACCTGCCTCAGGACTATGCCCCTATATTTTCCATAAGTTGAGTTTGAGGCCTTAAAATTTTCTTCTCTTTTGGAGGATTTTGCTGTTCTGTGGTGGCTCGACAGGCTACAAGGAGAATAAAGAGGGGCTGAGCTGAATGGATGAGTGGTGGGTGAATGTGCACTGAGTATTAGAGCATCCTCAGAGGAAAAGAGAATAGCCAGATGACCAATGTGCTGCAGTGATGCTTGACCAGCTTAGCAGCCCCTTGGGACTCTGCTAGCTGACACATTTTAGGAAAGCCGGTAGGTTGTTCTGGATGATGAAGATGGCTATCACACTGCAGTCCCCCCAGCATTCATCTGTTACTGCTTCACAGAGTTGCACCCAAACCTTGCAGGGTTCAGGTAGTGGCTGCGACCACTTCCATTACATATCGGGAGAACAGGGGAATTTGGGCGCAAATCCAAAATAACTCAACTTTCATTAAGTTATTCTAGAATTAAGCAGTGTAACTGATCAGTTTGACTCAAGAAGTTGCCACACACTGTAAAGAAATGTATTGTAAAGTGACAGTGATTTGTTTAATACCATGCAGAAACAGATATTTGCCTCACAATTGGATAGAAAATAGCCACCATTTTGTTGTAGATATTTCATTGTTTTGGCAAAGGTCAGATGTCATTTTTATAGCTTTCGATGGTGTCAGGAGGTTTCTGAGTCTACTTAGAAGGGAAAACCTAGGAAAGCAAGGAGAAGGCTGTATAAAGAACTGTTTGCTCTTTAGAAGACAAACTGTCGATGGAGCTGTGGAAATGAGGCCTGTAAGTTTCTAAGAAGCAAAAACTTTGGCATTTTGTGAACAATAGAGGTGTTCACAGCAGTTTCTTCCAAACTGTATGGCACTTTTCAGCTAGGATTGTGTGCAGTTTATGTCAAAACATTTCAGTGAAGAAATACAAATACAGACTAATGTTTGACTTCTTTTGTTGTGTTGAACTGGAGCCAGAGAAAGTATTTATATATAAATCCACTTGTGAAATGCATAACCCTCTCAATGTGACTTATATGTCGGAGGCTTACAGAGAATTCAAGCTGATTGACAGAAAATACTGCTCTTACGGTGTCAGAATGTATTATCATGCTTATATAGGAACACAAAAAATCCCTTTTTTCACCCATGTACGTATTCATTGTCATTATGTTCTGATATACTGGAGATGTTCAGGTACTGAAATACCCAATTTGCTAGGACCTAAAGCTACCACAAAAATATATTAGGCAACCAGATGGATAATTCAGCTTGTTGGTTTAAAAAAGTGTGCATTAAACATTCAGTATTTGAAGCCTGATCTAAAAAATGATTCTGTGGGGTCAAAACTGCCATTCAGTGAAGGAAAGAAAAATAAGAACTCAGACAATTAAAGAAAGCTTTCCATGTTTGTGCTACAGTTAGTAAGTTAGTTACTCTTCCTTTTTTTCCTTTCTCCCCCCACTAAGCCCTTGCACATCAAGCAACTGACAGTTAGTACAGTCTGCAAATAGATCATAAGCAGATTACATTCATCTTTATGTATCTGGCACACAGGTGCTACCTGCTTTTGCAGAATAGTTCAGATTAAAGCAAATTAATTTTGTGTAATGTGTCCTATATGAGAATGCCCTATGTCACTTCAGTTGCTCCCATTGCATCCTTTCTTCTCCCTCATCTCAGAGTCGCTCTTTAGACCACCTGCAGTACTCATATTTTCCCTTTGATCTTGTACCACTGTCTTATTCCCCTCCCTTCTGCTTAGATATGGCACCGTTGTTCACCATTTCCAATTTGTAAAACACCACTAGGATCTTGCATTTTAAAGGATTGTTATGTGAATGAAGAGGAGGAAGAGACAGTTGGCCCTTGGTAATTTTAGTATCATGACCATTTTTAACAAGTGGGTGGCCTGCACTGGCACTCAAAAATGTTCTCCCAGTGACAGAGTGGAAAAGTGTGTCAGTTCCTGCGAATGGGCAGCACCTTAAAGAGTAGATCGAAACAAGTGTCACTTCAGAGGAGAAGGAAGTACAGAAAAAGAGCTGCTTTGAGAGGCAACCTTGGTGCCGCATTGCATGTGCAGCTACACATGGGGGTATGGCACGGGGGAGAAAGGACAAGAGCATCAGTGCTCACATTGCTGGCCCAGTGGCTGTGGCAAGCAAGAGAGAGACAAGGGACAAACAAAGCTATAGAAGGGCTTGAGGGGGGGGTATGAGATGGGTCAGCTTGACATGACAGTCTTAGAAAGATTTAAACAGATATTATGGCTGATGATACAACTACAATAGGAGAGGATCCTTGTATTCTTAACTGCATAAAAAGATATCTTACTGACTGAGTGGTTTAGCTGTCATCCACAGCTACATCTGTAGATGTAGGCAACAAAACCTGGCTCTTAGAGTTTCCCCGAAACTTATGTTTCACACAGCGTAGAACTGCTTTTACACCTCCTCATCTCTTGTACATCACCATGTCTATTAATTAAATTTCTAAACCAGAGCATCATCTGCTTGACACAGTTTTGCTATCACTTATTTTGATACTGTGGAGCAGAGTTCTGGGATGGCTACTATGGAGCAGCAGTGGATCAGCTGCTGTTAACTCTTTCCACCGTTAACACTTTTGTTAGTAAGTCAATGGGGTAATGAATAACTGAGGAGTTATTTCATTCCACTCAGTGTTTTTATTGTGATGCTGTGCTTGCAGGTATTTTTGCCTCCCACACACATAGATAAGGCTCCCAGTGACATGACAGGACCAACTTTGAGTAGAAAAAACAAAATCCTAAATTTCACATCTTACCAGGAGTTGCTTCTATGTGCTAATGTTTGTAGAGAAGCAGTGATGAAATTTGTCTGTGGAGTTCACATTCTCTACCTCGAATACAGAGCAAACTTACTTAGTATGCTGTCCCCTTTCTATGCTGTACCCTATGAACAACATCCAAAGAAAAAGTGCACTCCTCTCGCTTGAGGGACGTAGCACGTAGGAACCTCTGGGAATTTACATAAAGCATATGGAGGACGTTAGGCTGGAGACAGTTGCGCAATCTTATTCTTACATCCTTTCCGTCAGATGCTGCTGTTACATCAGTCTTTGTCCACTAAAACTCAAAAATCAGAGAAGGAATTATGTATTTTGCCAGAAAGTTTCTTACTCTGCTCCTGGGGTGGTGAGGTTACATGAGGTCATATTCACCAGACCGAACAGAAAGCTGCACTCCAATGCTTGAAGAATTCAGCCAAGTACTAAAAGAGAAAAGCGATGAGAAAGTACCTGTTATGCTGAAATTGAAAGTATGCCAGCTCTGAACCCTACACATGGAGGTGGGGAGATCTTTTTTTGTTCTTCTAAAATGTTTAGATCTCATATTCAAGTCTCAGTCCCATTTCCATTGGATGACTAATTTTCTCTGTATGCAACTAGGGGAAGAAGGGTGAAGAGGGCTTACAGATTTAAATGAAAGAGTATTACAAAGGAAGCTAATTTACAAACCAGCAAGCTTTATGAGAAGTAGGATAACTAACTGTTCTCACAATAGAAGGAGAAGTGGAAGGACAATAATGACTGTTCACTGACAGTTTGAGAAACTATAAGAGCTACTGGCAGCAGTACATTCCTTTCCATTCTCAGCCAATAGAGGTGTTATCTAAAATGAAGTAGAGCAACTATAACTGATAATAATGATTTTTATCATAGCCATGACCGCTATGAACCTGGTCAATGGGATAAGAGCAGGACAAGTGGAAGATGAAACATATAAATAACATGTGTAAAAGCAGGACAGTAAGCAGCACTTCAGAGACTACTGTCTTCCCTCAGTCATGTTCAAAGGTCGTTTTAGAGAGCAGCTTTTTATGTGGGTGGGTTCAAAAGCAGCATTCAAAACTCTCCAAACCACCTATTGAGCAGGGACAAGAGGACAGGGGAAAGGCCACCCTGGACAGATTAATCTTTATCTCCTCTGGAGTCTGCTTTCTGGGCCAAGCAGAGCTTGCAAGTAGAAGAGAAAATTTGAAAAAAACATTGCTGTATCTAGTGATGCTTTAATGTAAGCGAGACAAAAATATCTTTTCCTTTCAAGCACTGATCTTCTCTCACCTTCAGGCAGACACTCTGGGATCTCCACAGCAGCCTTGTCCGGTTCAGATGGAGCACTACCTTGCAAAATTGGGCCTAGATGCCTCACAGGTGCCTTGGAGCACTCCAGGTGAGGAGGGGATGAGCAAGATGTGACACTGGGCACAGGCATGCCTACAGAGCTGGCCTGGTGGGACCAAGAGGAGGGACCTGAGCTTAGGTGCAGAGGCGGCTGCACTGAGGGCCCTGACAACCTCTGGTTACACAGAGGGGGAAGGTCATAATACCCAACCTCAATGAAGGGCTGTGTGGCTTCACACATCATGTGAAGTGGGCATGGGCTCATGTGTCTCTCCTGAATGTGGGCTTGCAGAGAAATGAAACAAAACAAAACAACTGTCAAACAAATATTAAGACTCAAGACTGAGCCCTAAATATAGAAGGAACTAGGTAAAGCTAAAATTCTTTATCTGGCATTGCTAGAATCCATACTTACATACTATTTACATAGCTGTAGTCTATCTGATCAACTCAAATGTAGTCACTCTTGCTACCTCAAAATCTAATTGTGCCTTACCAGAGAGTAGATTATCTTTGCAGATGCTAATAGCTACAGAATGGCAGGATTTAGACCAGGGAAACTGCCTAATCCTTAACTATAGAGGCACAAATGAGTTGCTTTGTATCCCAGGGGAATATGGTACAAATCTACAAACAGATAAAACACAAGAAATATTGTTTAGACACTGTGAGCATAATTACTAGACTTCTTGCACAAGTTTTTTTGCCGTCATGTCACCTCCCTGCAAAGATGCGTGTTGTGTACTGCCATGTTCTGCGGCTCTACCGCAGGTGGCACTTTGATGGGGACATACATGTTCACGCCACTCTAAGAAAATACTGACAACCCTTTGCTTGTTCACTGCTATATCATCACTGACACAGTATAAATCAAGCACAGTATAACCACTCTTGTGGGTGCTGTCCCATAATAAAAGTGGGACATTCCTCTGGGAAGGGGAGAGTGGAAGTGAAACATATGTTTGCGGAGGCAGGAGCTGGACCTTAACATTTTAAAAAAACAGTATTTCCACCATGGCTATTTAAAACCCCCTCCCTCCGTTTATGTATTTTTAAGTGCATACTCATGTAAATACATCTGATCATATGGCAAATGTCATACTGTGTGAGGAGAACATATGATGGCTTCGCCTGAGGGAAGAATCAGTCTTTCCACCGCGGCCAGGCTATTCATGGGTTGTCAGGTAATCTCCCACTGGTCAGAGCAGTTGTCCTGTCATACCGAAGTCAATATGCCAGCTATGAAAAGTGTAGTCAACTTACGCACACTGGTATACCTTCATTTGGGAGGATGAAATTCCCATACTTTCTGAGTGATTTGCCGTGTGCAGAATTATACTCACAGTGGAAGGCAACTTCTGATTACAAGGAATTTTTTCGTTAATAATCTTAATTCACCCATCCAGTAATGAGGTACACAAGAAGAGTTAGCTACACATACAGTATTTTCTAAAACTATTTCATGAAAGAAAACGTAAACAAAGTGAATTAACAGAATATATTTTTTTCTAAAGAGTAATTTTCTAATTTCTCCGTTGTGCAGCAGCTGCTGTTGCCATGCTGTCATTGCTGTTGCTATGTATTTTTGAGTGTGCCAAGACGTAATTGGCTACTTCAGCATATATAAACTATTGGTAGAGATGTTTCTATGGAAAAATCACATCTTTTTTTGATTGGTTCATGTTGAAAGTAGATGTGCTTAGCTATCATCTCAATTTAAATTGAGACCAACAGGTTTCAAGTCTCATAATGCAATGAAGCCACATGCTATTCATCATGGTGGAACTGAATTTAGGCAAGAAGTTTTATGTTGACATCATGGTAGAATATGAGTGAGGTTGCATCTCTGCAGTCTCCAAATGTTTCTATAGTCTTTGGCAAACTTTTCAATCCACTGTGAATCGTATTTGCTCTGAATCTGATTTTGCCTGTCATAACTTGCAAGCTACTCAATCAAAACTCATTTCAGACTAGTTATGTATTTTGCTTGAGGACCTTTTATAAAGAATTATTGACTCATGCAATGCAGCTATGTATCTAAAAATCCTCTGAAAGGATTGACTAATACCTACAGAAATGATGCCAAACTCATCAGGTTAGAGATTGGTAGACCTAGACAATTTTGAGTACATGGTGGGCTTTTGGGAGAATGAAGGACTCATCATTTCAACTGGGGAAAAGACTTAGCTTATCCGCTCTGGACATACTTGTCATATGACCTTGATCTAAAAAGTAGAGATGTACATCTGGGCTAGGAAGTCACGGGGTCAGTGAAAGTGAGAGACACTATGTAGTAAGTATTAATTTCAGCTTCATACCACTAAGTTTTCCTACAGTCAGGATGATGGAATCTGTCTCAAAAACATTATTCATATTTATGCTAATAATTGTTTTGTAACTAAAGTTTACTTAGGTTACATGAAAACCTGCTAGAGCCCAAATATAGATGCAACATAAGGGGAGACCTAATGCAAGGTACGCAAGTACATGACTGCAAACACTATGGGATTAATTTTTTGAGAACAAGTGACATGTTTTGCAACCTCAGTTTCATAATTCTGTCTTACTTAAATACATTCACATTGTAGAAGTTAAAATAAAATTTGGGGGTTTTTGGGCACTCTGAGGTTATAGAAATGTATTTCCAGAGGGAAATCTGCAAGTCCTCCCCTGTAGGAGGTGGCTGAAGTGTTATTTAGATTTAAACGAAATGAGTCTTGATTGAAGGGTTGTTAAGAAGGGACTAAACAGTGTTGGGTTACATCACAGAGAAGATGAATTATCATCTGCTTGGTTCATAAAATGTCTTCAGCTATTACCTATATGAGATGTTCTTTTTTATGTCTCGTACACCTCAGAATCTCCTAATTTATTAGCAAGTCAGAATGTTCTCTCTTTTCTTATTCCTAAAACTTCTTGTCTTTGGCTACTGGTCTGATTCTTGTTCTACTACATCAAAGACTATTCTTTTTACTGGAACTTCTTTTTTTTCTTCTTCTTCTTTTTTTTTTTGCTTTTCCTCTGTGTTTGTCAGACCAATTACCCAACTCAGCATTGGCAAGCACAAGCTTAAAGCTTTGGAGATAAATTTTTCTTTCTGTTTAACTCTCTAAGTCATGGGAAGATCACACTGTCTGCCTGAGAAGAATTTCATTTCCCTCATCTATAAGCTGTAGAGTTGGAAATAAACTGTTTAAAGAAATCATGAGTTTTTTATGTTATTTAGTATTGACTAAATACTGACATTTACTAAGGATAGCATGTGTCAGTCTCCAGAAAGACAAGCTTTTTTAAAAAGAAGATTTATGTATTTGGGTCACCAACCTGCCATTTTGAATATTTGCTCTTCACTAAAAAGCTTATTCAGAAGTAATAAAAATGTTATCATAGTGTAAATTTTAAAAAAAGCAGAGTAAGTTTTTGCAGTGTTGTGAACTAAAATGGTCTTTGAGAACATACATTTTAATTTAAATTTTTTATTTAAAAGAAGTTATGCTGACATTATGATGCACCCATGAAACATGATTTGTAGAAAGGCTGTGCATGTGCACACACACATACACACAGACACAGTTGCAGGACAGATATGCTTTACCTTCTGGGGCTCCCTAGCACCTTAGGCATAGTCTTAGAAGTGATTGCAAGTCCCTGCAGACTCTATGGATGAGTGCCACAATGACATAATGCCATGTGTACATGTGCAATGCCCTTGCAAAGCATTAATTTACCTGCTGCATTCTCCTCCAATCACTTCCAGCTGAAAGCTGGTGAGTGCCATTACTGCTACTGCTTGCAAGCAGGCAACAACTTAATGGAGATGATTCCCTTTAAGAGGTCTCTGCTGAGTTTTTGGTTGTCAGGGAAGATGATAGTCTCATCCCTCTGGTTAGATAAAATTAAGACTCCTTCTGAATATCTCATTATTGATCAAGTGGCACTTGGAGTCAGCTGGTTATATTCCTTTTCTGAGAGGCTAGCCACTCTCCAGAGGGGCTTCTAAGGCTATGAAGAAGCCCTGGCCTGTAAGGGGTTTTCCTGAAGTCCTTTCCTTTGGGTAAATCTCAGGTTTTAATAAAAAATAAAGACTGACTCTAACTGTTGCAAAGAAAAAAATCCTGGCATCTTGAAACAGCAGAAATTAAAAGTGTTGTGAACTGCTTTGGTCACATCAGCAAAGTGTTGACCAAATCTGGATGACAGAGTGCAGCAGTAAGTGAAATCAGAATTTGGCCCTCAAGCTTAACCTTATTTCCTTGACATCCATGGAGCGGGCAGACAGATTAATGGGTGAGAATAGAGATACAGCTATGCCCTTTCCTCTTCCTGCTTGATCCAAAAGAATGTGGGGAGGAACATCTCTTCAGGCCCTGATATGTTTTATATACTAATGTTCTCAGTCTATCATGGCCCAGAAATGCTTTGTTTCTAGGGACTACAGGCTAAGCACATCATGGTATCTATACTTCAACTTGCCTAATTGTTTTTCAGAGAACAGGTCATTTTCAATTGTTATAATTTTCTTAACCTTCTCCCTTTCGAGCAGAAACTCTGCTCACTGTCAATCACAGACCAGTTTTTTTACTGAAAGTTTAATAAGAAATGGTAAAGGCATTTGCAGAAAAAAGAAGTGAAAAATAGATTTTTCTTTGCTAAGGAAATATCATTATAGGCTAAGGGCTCTGTACTGATCCTTGGAGTTAAGTGTGCATATTTCTAATTCAAGAGTGTGAATGCTGCTTGGGTACAGGAGTGCATAATTTGCTGTAATCTTGGCCTGTGAATTTTTCTTAAACTGGTACTTTATTATTTGGAGCTAGTCCATTTGTCTAAGTCCCTCTTGTATTCCTTTCAAGCATACCCATGTAGGAAAATAAGCCTTTCTTTATCTTTAAGGCAATGGCTTTTTTGTTTGTTTTGTTTCTAGATCATATCCAAATGAATTAATTGTGGCTACTTGATCTTGCTAATTGAACTTCTAATTTATGTGTATCGTTTCGGAGTCAAGTTGTGCTCTTACTGAGGAGAAATATAGAGTTGTACAGGGAGTGCACAGGGAAGTATCCTAAAAGACAAATGCTGAGGTCTAGAGGTTCCCAGTGACTCCCTGCACATTTGCTTCCTACAGCAGAAATTTTACTTGCTGATATGTGAGTATATGAGTTGATATCTGAGTCTACCTGCCTCCAGGCAAAAAGAGGTCTCTCTAAACTGCATCTGAAACTGAAACAGCACTTGTCCAGGGATTTGGACTGGACAGACCTTGTGATAACATCCTCAGTATTAAAATGAATGTTACAAACAATATTATTTTATGGGTATTACTCCACTCTTGCCTCAGTTATGGAGTGTTCATCGTTGACACTGTCCCTCTGTTTGCCATCCCTCCTGTAAACCTCCTCTTTGGCTTATGTGAGATACAGCAGTCCACCAGTTTAAGTGGGACTATGCTGGTATTCTTATCAGATAAAAATCAGCCCTGCTGTGTTGATTTGTATTAAAGAGTTTCACACACCTGCAAAGGTAAGAGGGGTTAGCAGTTAGACTGGGATCCACTGGGGCTTCTGGCTTGTGGGATGAGATGGGAAATGCAACTGGGTTTTGGAGCAGTCACTATGGGGTTCAGTATGGCAGAAGGACCATTTACTCCAGTCCTTAAGTATGAGGTAGAGGTACCTTGAGATACCTTGGGAGTTTTAAACTCCTAGTCCCTTTCTTCAACATCACTTGCTTGGCATCAGGAGTTCATCTCTCCTGAGATTAGAACCCTGTGATGAAGATGTTTAGAGCTGTGGTGGAGAACAAGAATCGCTTCTTAGCCCTATATACTCATTATAGTTATATACTCATTCTAGATTTAAATAACTGGTAAGTAAACACTCCTGACTTCGTTGAGTAGACTTAACTGTACCTCCCCTGAGGATAAAGGAAGGACAGGTGGCTTACACTTAATGAGATCTGACTTTATATGCACCAGTTTGTTTCCTCAGTCCATTACTGCAGTGAACACTGAGAGACATGCAGAGCTATGCTGGACGTGATTTTCACCTACTCTGTCCCAGGCTTTAGGGACCTACTGCCTTCAGTACTGTAAACTGTACTGAAAACAGAAAAGTTTCTGGCAGCCACTTTTCAAAATTACTATTTATGTTTTAACCTTTTGTGATCTGCTCACAAACCACTCTCCTTACATGCTACTGTACAGGTAGCCCTCTGAGAGCTAAGTGGTGAGCAGTTGCGCCTGCTCATTAGAGCCCTGTCAGATTAGTTGCGTGGGAGACTCAAGAGAGAGATTTGTTTCACAGGTCTGCTATTGCAAGTCTGTGTACGCAAACCCAGCTCTTATTTAGTAGGTTCATTTCTGCAGATGCCAGGGCTAGAATTTTGTTCCCTTGTTTGTTTATAAATTAAAGGTCAGATCCTGGGATCTGGTCCTCTTGAATTCCTTGGCTTTCAATCCCTCCTATGACCATCACATAGTATTATAGTGATTACACATCAGTCTAGGAAGACTGACACTTTGATGACCCCACCTCAGAAGGTCATGACAAAAGTAAGCACAGCAGGTGTTTCTAAATTGAAGATGACCATTTGGTCAGACCTGTTGCTTTAGTTAGTAGCATTGCTCTTTTGGTCTTCCTAAGGGTGTGTATCACTGCAGACCTGAACACTGCAGCTCTCATTTTTCCTGCTTTTCAACTTATTATCCTTTCTCATCATTGCATTATATAGTATAGATGCAAAGATTAGTGTCATGTGCAATGACTATAACTGTTGTACTAAGCAGTCATTTTTGGGATGTGTAGGGAGTGGATTTTAGAGACAATAATTTCCTTGAAAGTGAGAAATTGCAATCCAGTATAGATTCAGGAAAACATATACTGACAGCAGTACATAGCATGGCGTAGACAAGACAGAAATAAAGGATGTTGGTTTCTCGTTATGTGCTGTGTGTGTTTTTAGTCTCACTTGTTACCTATACAGAGATTGCTGATACAGCAACATTTGTGTATTGTTGTATTACATTGAGCTTTGCTGGAAATGACTTCCCAGAAGATCAGAGACAGCCATCAGTGCCCTTGAGACAAAGCGACACAACTGGTTTTCAAGTAACTCTAACGTGATTTGAGTGGGATAATGGAGCTGTCTTTAACAGTGGGATTTCCCTGCCCACGCTCCACGGATGGGGAAACCAGACACCTGGAAGGGCTGCGCTGGGTAACGAAACACTTTCCTAGTTGAAGTTCGCCAAGTTGAAGTAACATTCAGGACTGACTGCAGTTCTCTTTCTGCATCTCTGTCTCAGCTACTGCCTCTGTGACAGTATGAGATAACTCAATTAATACAAAAAGATAAGAGTATATTAGAGTCCTGTGAGGAAGGAGTTCCTAGCTTGAGTCCCTAATGCATACAAGGATAATGGTAAGATAAAGCCCCAGTTAATTATATTGAAGAGGCACGAAGAAACTCACAACTAATTGTGCTGTAGTTAAAAGCATTTCTTTTTCTAAATGAACACTTAGTACTGATTGTGTTCCTGTTATTATATCAGAGGATCAGGATTACAAGGTCTAGGCATCCACTGATATGTAGATACTGTCCTCAAATAAACATCACTTTGGAAAACTGCAGGTGTTTTGTTTGTGCTGTGGATGTTAATGGTAGCAGGGAAGTCTTGGTTTGCTGTATTTCTCTGTGAGACACTGTTGCTGTTAGAGGTAGCAGGACCTAGAAGTACTGGACAGCTGCATGACTGCATTAATGCATGTATACATGTGCTACTTCTCTTATTTCTTTGCATTCTGTCACATCTCCTCTCAGAGACAAAAGCTGTGCTGAAGAAATATGTCATAGCTGGCCTATGATGGGCAGGACTTCAGTCCTGAGACAGAGGAGAAGAGAAGCTTTTACATTGACTCTCATAGAAAGCAAACAAAGCCCATTTACCTGTGGTGGAAGTTGAAAATCCACTGCACTCGCACACAAGCAACCATGTGCATTCCCCATCTCCCCTCCCCAACACACACACACATGCATGCACAAACATGCAATGTACTTGTCTGTGGTTGTGCACAGAGAGTTTCTGCAGCTGAGGATTCACCTCATGCAGGGATGGAGTGGAAGGGCAGTTTTGTCCTATCGTGGGATTTCTACAGAAATCCTGTCTGTGTAGGCTGCCCTTGGAGATGTGCTGAATCAGTGCCTTCCTCTATCAGCTTGCCTTATTCCTTCATGTTGCAGTAATCAGGGCAACTGATAAAACCTGTGAAAATGAATTAATTTTCCTGTTAAACTCATCCAATTATACTGAAAGCAAATAATGAGAATATGAGGGAAATACAGCTATCTTAGCCTACGGATCACCCAACATCCTCAGTACAGAAGCATCTAAAAGCTGCCTGCTAAGTTGGTTGATATGCCTTTTATTTAGCTTGATGTTAATTTGCTAAACACTGTTTTGGTGTATGTGATTGTAGAACATAAAAATGCAGTAGGTGGTTTATAGGAGATGAGAGCAAAAGAATACTCTGTGCTATGAGCTCTACATACAATGCATATTCTCCAAAGGGATGAAATTTCCCTCGAGCTAATGGGTAAACTGCAAAGTGAGGTACACTAGCAGCTTTACGGTTCGCTTTAACCTGCTCCTCCTACCCGTGCTTTGTGGTGGGTGTACAACTGTTGCAAGTAGGTGGCACAGCTGTTTGCGTTGACTGGCTCAGTACCTTTGGGATACAGACAACACAGTTAACGTTGCAAGATGAAAATGGCATCTATACTTTAATAAACACATTCTATTTCTTTGTGAGAGAAAAGGGGGAGACGGTGGGGGGAGAAGTTGCCAGCTTGACTATATCTGTATTAGTGGCACTGCTCAAATCACACGGTGGTGGCTAATGCTTGCAAAATCCTGACTAGCATTTGAAAGGGTAACATCAGTTTATTATTGCTGCAGTAGCTGTTAACTTTATGAAGATTTCCTGTGCACCTGCCTGCTACCACATCTTTAACATATATGCATATTTATACAACTTAGGCAACATATGTTTGATGATTTTTGTCATTTATATTTACTACAGTATGGATAGCAATTAAAAAATAACCATGTTCACTGTGATGAATTGGTGAAATTCCTGGAGAAGTAGAAACTACAGGAAGATCTGAAGATACAGAACAAGGTAAAAAGCATGTAAAAATCTAGTTCATCTGTTGGAATATAAGAAACGTAGGCATGTGCACCACTGTGTGTGTATGTACATATAAAAGCATAAAAATGACAGGGAAGAATACACTATTTCATTTAGAGGTAGAACAAGATAATACATAGTCTAGGGTGGAATATTTTCCCATTTCATCCACCCTTTACAGATAAATGGTGAGTTATGTTGTAGGGGTGATGAGAGAGGATGACATTTTCTGCAGAGCTGGTGGTATTCTGTTCCCCAGTTTTGTGTGTTTTGAATGTAAAATGGATGTTGTTAATTGCAGATACATGTGCAAAAACAAATGGTGTGCTAGGACCTGCGTGATGATACAGTCCCATGTCTGACTCATCCTGGCAGCAGGTCCGGCAGGTCTCCTGAGCACCAACTCAGGTGCCAAAA
Source organism: Astur gentilis (assembly GCF_929443795.1). NCBI lineage: Eukaryota > Metazoa > Chordata > Aves > Accipitriformes > Accipitridae > Astur > Astur gentilis. The sequence goes on along the minus strand of NC_064883.1, from coordinate 7,476,173 downwards.
CCAGGGAAGGGCTATGGAGAGGAGTTTAGGGAGTGATCCTTAGAGGTAGCCAGCTTAGGGGAAAGCTCAGGCTCAAGTCTGTATTTGGTGCGTCTGAGTTAAAAATAGAGGAAGATCCCAAGGAGAGGGTAAGTTTTGGCTATTAGCCCATCGAATCTGTGTGGGCACATATACACCAGCACCCACACAGTGTATGAAAGTGAGATAAGCACACGTGATTTGTACTCAGAATGTAGGTGCCAGCTTTTTTAGAGAGAATTTCTTACCATGTGGCATATTATCATATTCGAGACCTGCTCATCTCTGTAAAAAGACAGAGGATAGTGGGCTCTGCAGAAATGGAGTGAGACAGTGGAAACGCACGTAGTGGAGCTGTGAAAACTGGCATGGGAGTGGAAGGGAACTGGGAAAACTTAAGTTAAAGAGAAAAACGGAGAAGACTAAGAAAGCTAGATCTTGTCCTGGAAGTAGTCTTTTCCATGTCAGCATGGTGATTCGCCTAGAATCATTTATTCTACTTCTTAGAAAGATGCTCCAAATTAGCGTCAGGGTGCCTTTGTTACCCTCTTGTGACATGAAACTAACTGCTGCTGTAGTTCCTCACAGAGGGTAGAGCAGCCCCAGGTCCACCCCCCTTTACTCTCTCTGCCTATGCCCAGAAATGCCCTGACTGACATGACTCTATGCTCCGAGTGACACAACATTACCCCCAGCGGTGCGATTCAAAGTAAACTAAACTGCACAGCAAACAGTTTACCCACTTCAAGAAACATGAACATTTACTCATTTTTTTTTCTTACTGTTTCTTACCCCTCTACCAGCAGTTAGTGCATCTGAGGCAGCCGTCTGTGCCACTTGAGCGTTCCCTTATGCAGAGCACTCCTAAAGCAGCTAGCTCTGCTGGCATTCGGACCATTTTATATTGGCAAGGTGGCTCAAACTGGCCTCGGTAGACCACAAGATATGTCACATCACTTGAAACTACATCTCTGGGTGGTTTATCGGCCTGTTTGTCAAGTCAGGTGACAGCATCTTCACACATTGATTTTAATTTGTATTGAATATAAAGCTTTGAGAGTGAGACTTTGTATCAGCTGCTTATTGAAATCCATGCTACTTCAACTGTTTTCTCCTCCCTCAGTATTTTAGCAATTCTATTAAAGAAAAAAGCCCTAAACAGAATCAGGTTTACGTTTAAAAAAATTGCCTGTGTGCCTTAGGATTGACAACTCCTAGGCCAGTGTTTAGCCCAATGCAATGCAAACCTGCTGATATATTAAACCCCAAACCAGCATTTATAATAGAAATACAGTAAGCCTTTAACTATAACGACACTAGCAGGTGTCACCACAATAAAGATAACAGCCTCCCCATGAACAAATATTAGATTAAAGAGATCAATCAATCTGTATCTTAAATTCTAGGCCCAGCGTGATCTCTACCAGTAAAAAAAAATAACTTCTACTTTGTCTGTGCATTGTAACAGGTGAAAGACCTCTTGTTTGTTCAATTATTTTTGCAATAACTTGGGAAAATAGGCATCTTTCTTTTTTCTTCTGTTGTGGACTCTTTATGTAAATGATATAAAAAACGTTTGTGACCTAAAGACACAAGCACTTATTGATTTTAAACCTTGCAGCAGGCTGTGGCAGTTTTCATGGTGGGCAGGTGATGTGAGTCATGGCTCACTACACCGTCTCCTCCAGGAATGCCAAAAAACCCCTGTAAAAGTCTGGGGTAACATCAAGTACTCTGTGCTCCTGGGGCTGAGATCAAATTACCTGTGGAAATAGTGCATTCTGCCCTTGTTTTTTTAATTTCTCCTGTTGCTGCTAGCCTGCTCTGCTACCAACAGCACCTTTTCCTTCAAAACTGTCGAAAGATACTACTTTAATTCTTCATGGTTTAGTACGCTGTGCCATTCATTTAAACATGTGAAATAAGTGCATGCTGCCACTGAGTCAGGATGATTCAACCCAGCCCGAGCACAGGCTCCAGAGCCACCGTTCATTGCAGTAAGTGCCAAAGGTGAGGGAAGTCCAGTCCACCATGCATAACTAAACGCCCCTTCTAGCTCTGCCTTCATTTTCCTCTTATGATCATCTATGATCATCCAGCACCTGTCAAATGCAATGCCTGAGAAAAGCAAGTCCAGCCTATGATCTTCTGCACTGTAGGACCAAGCTTGATCCTTCCATGTTCTCCCATGGAAAGGGACTGTGCATGGTGCCTGGAGCACGGTCCCTGACCTTGACGTAGAACAGCAATAACACTGGCCACCATTTCTACTGAGTTACATCACTGCAGGAGTTGCACTAAGAGTTTGAGATCTGTTTGTAGTAACAGCTTTGAGTCTCAGTTGTGGTATCTGATTCTCCTCTCAAATGCACCTGAGTAAAAAATCAGAGACCCTTTCCCTAGAAAACACAGTCTGTAAGTGTAAGAGATATTGAAACCCAAATCCACTGGTAGTCTTTCATCATGGAACACGCCAAGTATCGAGGGAAACATGCTAGAACAGCTTATCTGCAAGGTCCTAGATAGGTGCCCTTATCCCACTGCAGAGCACCTGTTGAGTAATTAAATTTGGCCTGTTTTGAACGAGTTCTGGACTGCATAAGGGCAGGTTTTGGGCAGAGAAGTGTCCACTTCAGATAAATACAGAATAACTGTTAAATTTTACTACATACCCTCTGTTTTATTTTTCAGTAGTGCACATATATAGACAAGATACAGGTAAAGCACAGCTTTCTAATGAAATTAAGTTACTTGATCCTTGCAGCATTTTGTTAGAAATCTTTGAAATCTGATTCATGGAAGCACTGAAACAAGTTGTTTCCTCCAAATGAAACCCAAAGTGGAAGCCTGTCCAACTTCAGAGCCATTGCAGTCATGGCCTCACAAGGTGTGTTTGTGTGAGGAGGAGTCTGCTCAGTAATATATTCAATGATCAGTAAGCGTACTTATGTTATCACCTTTTTTTCCAAACTACAAAATAAACTGTGGAATATTTTATATGAAATCAAATATAATATGTGTGACACTCAGGTATCTCCCCTGTAAAAAGACTTCAGGATTAAGTTTTTAATCTTTTAAGTGGACTCAGGCCCTCAGAACTATAAAGGTTTCATAGCAGCCACAATATTTGCATTTGCAAAACAGCTACCCAACTTCCTCCTCTTCATGTTTTTCCATGTCAAACCAACTTTCAGTTCTCTTGAATGATGAGTTCATATCACACTTAAAAAGTCCCAGAAAGTTTATTTAGCAGAATACTAGTTTCACGATGATGAATGATGACTGCAAGGCATGTCTGTGAAGACCCTGCTCCAATGCCATTCCAATGTAAGATGAGGATGGGGAAAGCAATTTCAGTGTAACCCCATTACGAGACCATTACAACTGCAGACTAATTGAAGGGAAAGAACATGCAGAGCCCCACCTTTGGTGACACAGTTACAATGCAATATCAATATGTCAAAATAATTTTGATGCCAAGCATCAGATTTTTTGCCATTATTAATAATAGACAGCAATATTTTATACTTCCTTGTGTTCGTAGTCACACTGAACTGGAATGAGACTCCTTGCTGCATGCAAACAGACTGGACATTGTATAAGGCTGTGGGCAGAGGTACAGAGGTCAAAGGCCACTTTATGTGAAAGGATGAGATATTGCAGAGACCTGCAGGCTGCTGCTTCCCTGAGCCTGCATATTGCACTAAATCTTACAATTTTAAAATTTAGATGAGAAAAAAAAGTAAGCATAAATAGAATTTATCAGTGTCTTAATGAAAACAGCACAGTGTTGCATCTCAAAATCTCCAACTTGAACCACAAATGTCTATAAAATCTGCCTTAATTTAAAGCTCAGTCCTGCGTGTCCATGTATTACTGCACTTTGTGTCTTTGCTAAGGAGCATGCTGTCAAGGTAGGTTGTATATCAGGAGAATGACCTGGGCCACCTGCACCATATTTTCATAGCCATTTACGTGCAAAAGAATGCAGATGGTTACCTAAACCCCACTTAATATTTGGCCCATTGAAGCCGAACGAAATATATCGCAGCAGCTTGTGCTCTGGTGATAGGGCATTGTGAGTGCTAGGTGATAATGTATCTACTGGGGTATTGTTATTTTTTAATGGAAAAGTCCATACTTAGTTTCATCATGCAGGTCGAGTCCCTCTACTGTTCTAAACCAAGGTATCTTCAATGATTTCAGAATAATTTTATTACCAATACTATTCTCATATATATTTTTTTTCCAAATACTTAGCTGCTTTACAATTTGTAAAGACTGTGCAACATGTAATATTTAATGTACATAATCTATACACTTGTTCTTCTGTCTTTTGAAGAAATCCGACTCCAGGAACAACATTGTAAATCTACTGAGCTAGTGGCAAACTCCACTGACTTAGGTAGGGACTTTTACAGAGTATAATCATACCACTTCTAATAGCCTGCTTCTCACTGACTTAATTTTTCCAACTTGACAGTCTTTTCTTTTAGGTAACGGACTTCTCCATTCTGCTTTGCTTTCATCTGTATTTAATTTGTCTATTTTCCTTACTGAAGAGCATGGAGCAACTGTTTCAAAAGTTTCAAACAATTCAGGTCTTTGAGTTCTCATATAATTTTAGCCATCCTCAGCTGCACCTTTTCAGTTTCTCTAATACCCTTTTCAGTGTTGTACCCATTATTCCAATAATCTGATAGCTGCTTACGATCCATTCGCACAGCTAATAATTTTGTTTGCTTCTTCAACTGCTGACTTAATGCTTTATCTGCCACAACTTTTGGATCATTTTCCTGGATGCTGGAGGGGGTGGTTGGAGGTCTTTTCTGAACACTTTAATCTGAGAACCACGTCTCTTGTCTTTGTGTTGCAAAAAATGTTTCAGAAGCTATGACGTTTTTCACCACTCCAGCTTGCCTGGAAATTAATGGCAAAACTCTGGTTGCCTTCAAATGATAAAAGCAATGGATGGCAACAGTAAACCCATAGAGTCATAAAGAATGAGAAGGATTATGAAGGTGGGTTTATTAGAGAATGGAATTGTCCCTCTTTTGGTAAGACTTAAAATTCCCCCTGTTGCTTTCTTTATTGAAAAATCAATGCCCTCGTAGCTCCCAAGAAGAGCATCCAGCACAGAGCAATGTGGTGGCTCTGCGTACACTTTCATTCACCCCATTCCAGAAAATGTTTATCTTTTGCTGTAGGCATTAAACATTAATAATATGTTCTTGCAAGGGGTAGAGGTGAATCGACTTTTTCACACACAGATTTGTGTCCTAAAAGTCTGCGTGGTGTCAGCTCTGCTTTTCCTTTGCTAGCTTCAATTTCTTTGTATGCTTTTGGTTTATTGCTGTTAATTTCTAGTACAAGGCAATTATTTCTTTTCTTTTCTTTTCTTTCCTTTTCTTTTCTTTTCTTTTCTTTTCTTTTCTTTTCTTTTCTTTTCTTTTCTTTTCTTTTCTTTTCTTTTCTTTTCTTGGTTTGGTTTTAGTGCCTAAAAATGCCATGGGACTGATGGCTCTGAGACAAAAAATCTCTTGACCCTGCAGTAAGGATAACAAAAGTTTCAGCAGTTCAAGCTCTCAAGCTCCTCATTACTCAGGTTCCTCAAGTTCTTCATATTCCTTCTAGGTATATCAAGGTATCTTAAACATAATTTGGAGGAAGCTACTGGAAGACAAGACGACCTCTGTGTGGTCTCCTGGGGCTTGCAGCTTTTCATCACCCTAAAAGACCTTAAACAAAGATATCAGTTAACATTTTTTTATGTTTTAGTTTTAGGGAGGGGCATTTTGCTGAAATGAAATTCATTTGAATTTACAGAACTCCCTTTTTTAAGTGCCTCAACAGTGTCCCAGCAGTAACTGAGGATCTGGGTTGGACTGGAAGCACTGGAAAACAAAATCTGAAGAAAGCTTGGGGTTTGTACGCTACATAGTTGCTTTAGTGAAATTTAGTAGGGTTTTTTTTCTCTTGCTTTTCACATTGTTAAAAATGAGGGTTGTATTACCCTGCCTACTGGCCTCATTTAGTATATAACACAACAGAAAGAGAAAATGAGTGCATATTTGAAATGGTGGATTGCAGAGGGAAAAAGTAATAATCTCTTTTCTATGTCTCAGCCATTTCTCTCCTCCCTGGCTTCCAACAACCATGTTGTTGTGGCAGAATCAGGTATTTAATAATATTTTTTCCAGATGCAAATATCGAGAAGGAACAAAAATATTTTATCATGGACAGCATTATTACTAATACAGTTCATAATTTTAATTTAGATGGGGATCTGTGGATTCCTGTCAACCTTGAGAGCTTGTGGGCCAAATAGTCAGCAAGCTGCCACTGCCTTTGGCCCAGCTCAGGCCCTAGCTTTGACTGCTGTGGCGCTAAACTGATTTACAATAGCTGGTGATTTGTTCTGCTATTCTTGCTTTGAGTAAACTCGGTCTCTTGGGGCTTGACTTGTGATGCCAGAGAGCTCCCTCAACTGCCACTGACTACTTGGAAAGCTGAAGTCACTCAGTATTTTGCACAATCCCGTCTCTGGTCCTTGTCCTCTTTATGTCTAACTTGCTTTCTATGTCTATCTCTGCTTTTTAATTAGGCTTTCTTTCACTAACATTCAAGCATTTCTGTCTTACTTGCCAAAGCAATCTGTAATAGCAACAAACACTCTTTTGAGAACACGTTTTGTAAATTTTTGGATTCCAGTGTATGTATAGTTTAGCATCATTGTTTTCTGTATTTTTTTTATATACATCCATTATATATCTATATCTACTTAAAATTCAATAAAATTTATTCTGAGAAGGAAAGAGCCAGATGCTAAGTTAAACAAAAAAATAAATCAAATAAAGATTTAATTAGCAGAGGAAAAAAATTCAGGGAAAATAACCTTCTGGAAAATAGCAAAATCCGTAGAAATGTAACAGCATTCTAATATGTTAGTATACTACCATCTTATATTTATATTTCATATATACTTTTATAGCCAGCAACACAAAGCTTGCGTGCTGCAATTAGCATCTTTTCTGTAGTGAATTGTCATGTTCTAGCACTGCTAATGAACATGGAGAAGGTGTACCTGCTGTAAGCCATTGCTGAGGAAAAAAAAAAGCCCCTTAGAATTACTACTAGAACATTTTTTTCCTCTCCTTATTTCTCCTCCCCCCCCCTCCCTCCCCCCCCCCCCCCCCTTTATTTATTTATGTCTTTTTTTCTTTTTTTCTTTCTTTGGGAAAAGCCTCTGTTATTACCTGCGGTAGGATCTGAACACTAGCATGCTATTTTGTTGATTGCACTGCCCTCAGACACCGCACATTTGAATCCCATTTGTAGCAGCGATGCCAGTGCTGGGATTCAAAGTCAGAGCCTCTTAGGGTTACAGCCCTGCTGCTGCTTCTGTGTGAGTGGAAGCGCCTGATATCACTGGCATCAGAGACTAGGGCTGATAAAGAGACAAGGTGATCTAAAGAGAGCACACATGGAATTTTTCCCCCCCTTTTCGTCTTTTCTTACCAGAAAGATAAAGGACATGAGAGTAGGTTGATATTTGACGAATTGGTTTTATTCAGAGGAGTGCTATCATTTTTATGTCCTTTTTGAAAACGCACCCACAGTGTCTGAATTCCCGTTAATGTAAAGTTCAGATAAAGCTGATGAAAAGCAGCTGCCATCTTGATAGTTGCCATGGCAGATGGCATCAGCCTTTATGCTTTTATCAGTATTAGTATCAGAACACACTCTGTGTTCCAAGCTGAGATAAAAATCATTGAAGCTGTACCTGGAATAGGCAGATCAACACTGCAGGTCCCACACAGTTTTGAATCTTTTCAGAACAGTCTGCATAAAAGCTAGAGACAACACATTCTTGTTATTCATTAGTTCAGCAATGCTGATGGTATTTTGTAAACTTCACAGATGAAGCAGCCTTTCTAAAGAGCTGCTGCCTCCTTTCCTCCTTCCCTCCCACCCCCAGGAATGCTCAGGCTTTGAAAAGAAAAACCACACACACGCACAGACAGACACACACACACACAGACACAGACACACACACGAGAAACGCTTTACAGTATGTGGACAATGGACACAACAGTGACATTCCTTCTTGATTAACCGACTGCATTTCGCACTAAACCCCAATCAATATGCTGTGAATAATGGTATTAAGCATAGGTGCATAGCAAGGGAAATAATGATTACTGCTGGGTTGCGAAGATGTGGTGGGGAAGGGGCTTCTGCGGGTTTGTTACGCCTGTCTTGCGAATCTTGCCTGAGAAGTCTCCCCCATTTCACTTGCTGCTGGTTCGCAGTGGCATGTGTGGTGGCATCGCTCTGGAGCCCCATGTTGACCTGGAAGTCCTGGCACTTCTCCAAGGGCATGCAAGGGTCTGCACTGCCCCTCTTTTTCTGGCTCCTCCTTGTGAGAAGTGCCCCATCAGGAAAAGTGACTTACACACTGTTAAAGCTTCAACGCTAGCACTTTATTGCAGGTTTCAAGTTGTATTGACGAATCTCCCCATCCCCTTTCCCCCTCTCCCCCTCCCCAACTCCCCTTATAGCTATGCATATAGTTATTTTTGGTAACATTGTTGCTTGATAAATAGAGGGGTTGTGAGATCTCAAGTTATTATGCAAGTGTTAGCGACACAGGCTGGTAAACCATTTGGCTGTTGCATCGGTGCTGAAATGAATAATAGCAAATGGGAGGAGGGCATGGGAGTTATTTTAAATGACACATATATATTTAAATATAGCCTTAAAATAATGTTAAAGGTTTAGAGCCATTACAGGCTCTTGTGCCAACTTGCAAACTCTTCCAGAATTTATTTTAAAATTTGCTATTCTTTGATGGTTGACAGGGAGATAAGGAGGACCTTTCTGGGTTACCTCTGCCTGAAACAGGGAGGTGGTGGAAGTGAGTCCTCTCTGTCTTTGCACAGGGGCCTCCCATTTTCCCACCAACATCTGAAGTACACCTTTCCTTCAAACTATTTGGTGCAGAAATATGGAATCAGTGTCGTAACTTAAATAGAAATCTCTGTGTGAGTCTGCGCAGTCCTACACCTCTGCACTTAATGAGGTCACTGCCACAAATGGGCTCTCTCGTCTCCAGGCTTGAGAAGGTTTTGTGTTTGTGTTTTGGGGTAGGTCTTGGAAAAAATCTAAGTCTAGTAGGTGCTTTGGATTTCAAATGCCCATGGGATGGGGCTATTCTAATTCAAAAAGTTAGTTGAATTAGTTGAGTGACTACCTGAGTGAGTATTTAAAGCAGAAATGGATAAATGGATTAGGATAAAAGGAGATCTGCCATGGAACAAAGCTTAAGAGTCCTCAAAACAAAGTCTAAAGAACCACTCTTTTTATTTTAAATTTAATTTTAAGTTAAAAAAAAAAAAAATAGTGTTCAGTGACAGGTCTTTACCCTTCGCCCAGGACCAAAAGAAGTTAGCTACTATGGAGATGCAGGCTGAAGGAAGGGTAAAATGTTGTCAGGTGTACAATTTACTTGGACAGGGCCCCCACCGTGCTCCTGACTGTGCCTATAAAATGGAAGAGACTTAGCATCTAGGAGCCTGGTCCAAAGCTTTTGAAAGAAGTGGGAGCCTTTACACTGAGTTAAATGAGTTTTCAGGGAGGCTCTATGAACATGACAAGGAAAAACAGGTGAACGCAACACAATGGAGGTACATCAGATAACAGGGAAATTATTATTATTATTATTATTATTATTATTACCATAATAGGGACAAGTCACAACACAAAAACTGCTGTAGGGTACTTTATCAGCATCACAGCATAGGTGAGTTTCAAGGCAGGAGCTCAAGGGATATGAAGCAAAGGCTGTGCAGACTTTGGGGGAAACTCCTCTAAAGTGTAAGGGGCAGCCTGCTAAAAAGCATAAGGGTACTTCCAGGAAACTTCGGTTGATGAGGAGTGAGGGCTACCATCACTGGCAGTGCCCAGATGAGAATATATGAGTGGATGCAGAAGAAAAGATGATCTTTGGGGGATCCGTAGCCATGAGGGGCCTTAAAAGTATAATAGTTTGGGTTTGCTGTGGTAGAAAAGGGGCAGTCAATGATGGGATGAAGACAGGCAGGAATGCACTTGAATTAAGAGCCAGAAGCAAGTAGTATGTTTCACCTGGTTTTAAAATGGAGCTGGGGACAAATGGGGCAAATGAACTTGATTCAGATCAAACAGCAGGAACTGGGAAAGACATGACTGTGTTGCAGCTTGAGCTGTGTAAGCAGCTGTGGGAAGGTATTCAAGCTGAACCTCTAAATCTCACCCGATCATTATTTGGTTAGGATTCACACAACACAATTCCAAGTAACTTGGAATTAAAATGGAAATTACCCTTAAGTCTTCAGAGGAGTCCTGTGTTTTTCCTGTTCTGCTTCCTTATGTGCCAAATAGGTAGCCTAAGTCACATGTGTTAGAGGCTATAGTTTTGGCTCAAGAGGACAAAGTCTGAAAACTATCATATTTGTGAGTTCAGCTACTACAGAGCTAGAAACCATAGCACTGCCTACACAATTGGTAGTCAGATTTAGTTTAAGAAATACCTCCCCAAAGTGATGCTACAAAAAAGCTATATGCTATCATTAGACAGACTAGCATCATCTTTGCCCTTATAAACTTTCATTACGTGTATTTGTCCTGTGCGGTCCTGGGGAGACGGGATGTGTTTTGGGAAGAAAGGAGCAGCACGAGGAGCTGTGCGGCAAGGTGTCCATACTGAGATCTTCCACAGGCATCCTGAATAGCCCCAAACAAGTCACCAAATATCAATTTCTTCATCTGTGAAATAGGGATAATATACACTTTTCATACTTTTCTTACAGACACTGAGAAATGAATTAACTAATGTTTCAAAAAGCTTCAAGTGCCTTAGAATGGTGAAAGGGCAAAATACTCTTAGGGAAAGTTTGGATATCCATCCTGTATTTCTATGCCTGATTTTCTTCTTAATTTATTTTTTCTAATCTTATTTAAAAAAAAACCCAAAGATGTTATTTTCAAAAGAAAATCAGAAATTCACCTGTTATTCTGAAATGCTGCACTGTAGTTATGATATGATGTTGGGATTCACCATACTACAAGTATTTGTATTTCTACTGTATAAATACCAGAAGAAAACAACCAAACAACCTGAATACCTAAAATGGCTGCCACATACCAGTGAGGGACATTTTACGTCAGCTGTGACTATTAAATTCAGCTTCAAGTATAAGATTATACTTTTTTAGAATTAGAGCATATATTCAAGAAGATTCCTATATGGGTCTAATGGTTGGGGTTGTAGATAAACTGTTCACTGTTACTTTGGTATGAAACTGATTTTCAAGCAGTGCAAAAATA